>NC_046159.1:94964963-95252463 GCF_011064425.1 Rattus rattus | reverse complement strand
TTCCTGCCTTGAGAGTACCAGTCCTGAGCAACTTACTAACAATGTATCTTGAATTTCCCGAGTTGCTTTATTCAATGGCTTTAATAAGCAAGCATAGCTGTATCTTTGAACTACAGGAAGTTGCAATCAAAGTGTAGAAATATTACTTTAATATAACAACAAAAAACATTTTTTCCTGATCATTTAAGCCCTAAGAATAAGATAAGTAAGAAGCCAGAGAGAATCAGGTCGTATCCTTCTTGGAAGTAAAACCAATTCAGCTCCTATGTCTTGTTTGGTTCTGTATCAAATGCGTTTGATGGGGAGCTGTGACAACTGTGTGTGCTGTCGAATTTAGTGTAATGAAGAACATTTTCCCTGACAGCTTAACTCTAAGTGCTAAGCATTCGACCAGAAGCCACAAGCATAGAATGAACTTTAGCAAGGATTCAGACATGTAAATGCTACCTGTAATGACCAATTGATCATCATCCTGATGAGATATAGACAGACACATATATCTGGGTGTGTCTGAACAGGAGGTATAAATAGAATAATTTAGAGTGTGATGACTACCCTTCACACTGGAGTCACCAGAGAGTGGATAGTGTTCTGGACTGCGTAAAGCAAAGAGAGTGAGCTGAGTACCAGCATTCATCCCATTCATTAGTCCTGAACTTAAGATGTAACCTGTCCAGTTAACTTGCATTCCCACTATCATGCCTTCCCATTCATGATGTCCTACATACTCATGATGTAAAACAAAATATGCTAGAGTACACATGGACAGACCCATGGCTCCAACTGTATATATAGCAGAGGATGGCCTTGTTAGGCACCAATGAGAGGAGAAGCCCTTGGTCCTGCCAAGGCTGAACCTTCCAGTGTAGGGGAATGTCAAGGTGGGGAGGCATGAAGGAGTGGGTAGTTGGGTGGGGGCTCATCCTCATAGAAGAATAGGGAGGGGGATGGGATAGGGGAGTTATGAATGGGAAACCAGGAAAGGGGATAACATTTGAAATATAAATAAAAATATATCCAACGAAGCAAAACAAAATGAAACAAACAAAATATGCTTTCCTTCTTGAGACTGTTTTGGAAAGGATACTTTGTCACATAACAATACAATTAATATGCGATCTCAAAGCATCAACATGGATAATCTAAGCTCTCACTTAAGTTTCTGCAGTCATTGGTAATGTAAAGGAAACACCCAAGAGCTCTATAGCCACTGCCTTCTATAGAAAATGACTCTGTCATGTATCTTAGTTGTTCATTAATGTCCTCAGATGTAACAAACTGTTCCCAAGACTACTCCCCAAATGGTCGAAAAGTAACACATAACTAATGCAGAAGAAATGCAGAATAAGAAAGGTAATCACCAGCAAAACTGTATGAGCTGTGAGATACTTTTCTACAGTGTGTGTGTGATGTGCTTCCAATGTTTCCTTTACATTTCTACCTAGTTAAAAAATCTTGATGATGAAAATAAATCAAATTGAACATGTATTTTAAGCATTTTTTATAGAAGTAGACAAATAGTAAAGATCTGTGCTGTGGGAAATTTTGGCCAAGGATTGAAGGCAATTGGACAAATGACTCAGTTTTTGTTAAATTAACAAATGACATCAAAGATCTATTGTATAACATGGGAAGTGTGGTCAATGACAATTTCCTGTACTCTTGATTAGCTAAAATAGATTCCAAATAGTCTCACTCCAATAATATATAAAATAATGATTAATCTGATGTAGCCTTCCATCATCTGTTCATGTTTGTAAATATTATATTGTTTATGGTAAAAAATAGTTTTATTGGTATGTTGAAATTAACTATTTTATATAAAATGATTCTAATGTATAACAAGACATGTAAAAGTAAGGGAAAAACCATGTTTTTCTCCCCAGCACATTTCTTTAACAGAATCATAAATGGCTTATCCATAGAGAATAGAGTCGGTCTTTGATGGACATTCTGCTCAATCAGCTCTCACAGCAACTTGCATTCATCTTACAATGAAGGCTGCTCTGCTATACCTCCGTCATTCTCTCTCTGTAGGTCAGTGGTCAGTTCTTGAACGTTATGTGAGTGAAACCATACGATGCTGAAGATATTTTGGTGGCTTATGTCCGTAGCCTACAGTAAAAGCCCTTCTCCTTTGACAAAGGTCCTCAGTAGAGCTACACTGATTCTTCAATTTTCCCCTTGAGAAGATCTATAAGATGGTAGAAAATGAAACCTACGTGGTAGCACAAGGCCATCTATACTAGACTCGTGAAGGAAAGAAGAGAGAATTACCATAAGTTCAGGATCAGCCTGTGCTACAGAGTCAGTTCTCATAAAACAACCTGCAAAAAACATCAAATATTATATCACATAGATCACCACTGACATATTCAGGAGGAAATATGTTGTCTTTATCTTTCCTTAATATTTCCTACTTCACATCTTTTTTTATTCACTTTTCAATTTTTATTGGATTTCTTTTATTTACATTTCAAATGTTTTCCCTTTTCTTGGTTCCTGTCTATAAAGCCCCTGTCCCATCTCCCTTCCCCTGCTTCTATGAGGATGTTCCCCTACCCACCCATTTCTTCATTCATTTCATACATATAAGAACTTTAATATCTATGAATAAGTAATTTATAATTAAGTTAAATAAATATTTGGGGAAAATATAGCATTTACTTACTACTTTATATCCCTGCTTATATATTAGAATCATCAGAGAAACCATTTATAAAAAAATAGTTAATTTCAAGAGACCAATAAAAATATATTACTTAACATAAGCAATATATATTTCATATAATATATATTAATATTTTGTGTTTTCTGGTGTTTCTGGTGCCTGTTATGGTCAGAAGAAGCCATCAGATTCATTGTTATAAGTATTTATAAGCCAACAACTAGTACTTGAAATCAAACCAGGATTTTCTGCAAGAGCAATAATTATGCTTAACTTCTGAGTCCTCTCTAATCATCTCCTCAACATCTTACTGAACAACTAAATAACAAAACTTAAACTCTGACTATATCATTAATTCTATAGGCACTTCATTAGCTCTAGCCCTCTAAAGCCTCACATGTATCATTTAGGACACCTTTCTGACTGGGTTCTTGGATTAACATTTTGTTCTCATTCACCTGTTTATTTAACAAACAAGCACTTCCCTGAGAAGATTATCTAATGAATTTTCCTTTGTACTCTTCTGTGGACTGTAATGTTCATAAATATCAGGTCTAATGATGAAGTGTTCTTCACTGACTTTTAATTATCAGGTATTACATATCT
The DNA here is from genome assembly GCF_011064425.1 of Rattus rattus. Taxonomy (NCBI): domain Eukaryota; kingdom Metazoa; phylum Chordata; class Mammalia; order Rodentia; family Muridae; genus Rattus; species Rattus rattus. The sequence goes on along the minus strand of NC_046159.1, from coordinate 95,249,189 downwards.
GCAGACTTGTGATTAAATGCACTCCATGATCTGTGTCTTCTTCCTTTACAGAATTATAATCATAATCACATTGGCTACATGTATTTTTAGATGGAACCCTTTGACATGGTAATGCAGTGCTCTGACTTCTCTTCACACACTGACTATAAGACAGCCTCTACAGCCCTCCTGGCTACAAATTTGTACTGTGAAGTGAGCCACTCTTGAATTTGAATTCCTTAACTATGCTGATGTGTTCTGTGACGCCTTTTACTTTTGAGAGAGAACATGTGAGTCTATAGCCGTCAAACATTGAACTAACAGCATTCCTCTTGCCTTGGCATACGAAGTTCTCTCTATCTGTGTGAATGTGTGTCTCTCTGTTTATATGCGTGTCTCTGTGTGTGTGTGTCTGTGTGTGTGTGTCTGTGTGTGTGTGTCTGTGTGTCTGTGTCTTACCTAAATATGAAAAATTCTTACCTTTTTGTTTTTGTGAATAGAATTTGTATATGCATCAATTTTGTATGCATTGCTATAGATTCTAGTTAAGATGTATTTGAATATCAAGCTAAGAACTTTAAAATATGGCTTTTTCCCGCTTCTCATTTCTTTTTTCAGTGACTGTCCTTGATCCCATTAAAGTAAATTCTTAAGCAATTTTATTCTTGATCTTTAAGGTTATTATTTCCTACTAGGTTCCTCCAATATTACTGATTTTGACTGATACATATCTGTACATATACCTGAGGTGCATTGTGATGCCCTGACTGATTATTTGCAGTCATGAGCTGAGGCAGTTAGGATCCAGCTTAAACCATCATTCTTATGACTATCCTCTAATACCTTTTTTGAAGTTATTTTGAGATATATAGTAATTCTTCTTCTTTCTTAGAATTATCATGCTGTTTTCAAAATGTCTTCTGAATCTTCACACTTCTAACCATTCAAGCTATATTCTTTTGTTCTTTTTTTAATCTACCTATTGCAGGCCTGTAATGATATCCCTGCTTTTGTACTTGACTATAGCATGGCTCTCAAGAAGATCCTGTGTAAAAGAAACCCCTCTAGGACCTGTGCCCAGTGTACCAATGATGTCCAGTTGAATTTTCTCCCATAGGCCTCTCCTCAATTCACATGAGATCCTCCTGATTTTGGACAATGTAGACATTCTCTAAACGATGTCTTTCTCTTACTACCTGCAGGAAAGCCTATCTGGAAAGACTTCTGTCTGTGCCCCTTACCTACACTCTGCCTTTCTCAAAGGTCAATCACCATGTAACTCTCGTCTTTACATACATTGTAAAACTACCCCCTTAAGAATAACTCATATCTCCCATTTGACTATATTCCTATTTCTGTCCTACTAGAATTAAACATCGTTGAGACCTATATTTTAGCATCTTCTGTTCACTGTTGGAAGCCATGAAGTAGAATAGTACTAGATGCATAGCAGACATTCATAAACAATTGACAAATACTTGAAATTATGGAATTGTGTTCACATTTTCCAAGTAGTATTAGACATGTATCTCACTATATTTACTAAACATTCTAATTTTATTCCTTCGCTTCAACATATAAAATGTCTGAATAAACAATCTTTCACATGACATTTTATGGATTTACATGATTTGATCATTTTTAGTAATGATGATAACCCATTGAATAATTTTATGCCAATCCTAATTTTTCTATTAATATTTTGACTTGTTTTCAATGTTCCACACTTGTATAGCATTAACTAATCTTTCAAAGAATTTCAATGCAATAAATAGACTATTCCTTATAAGCTGTTATTTCCTATATATACTTGAAAAGATTTAGGCATTCACAGCCTTTTCCACTATAGACATGGAAGTTCAATTTGAATACTTCTTGATGATATAATTAACATTCATGAATATTAGACTAACAGTTTTCTTTACATTGGAAAGCAGTTTTAGTTTAGTCCAATTTAGGTAACTGATAATGTCACCTTGCACATATATGTTTGAAAGTTGGTGTTTCGCACAATTGAAAATTTTGGGGAACACTATGTAAACATTTATTACAAACTACTAGTACAAACATTTATTTCCTAAAATTATATGAGGCAAAATGAAGTACTTGCTCTATCTGTCCTAATTAGCTCCATATATTTTCCAAAGCTTTGGTTAGAAAAACTTAAAACTTGCAAGCTCTTCACTTTTATGGATTCAAACCTGTGTGTATGTGTGTGTGTATGTGCGTGTGTGTGTGTGTGTGTGTCTGTCTGTCTGTCTGTGTCTGTGTGTGTGTATCTGTGTGTGTCTCTGTGTGTATCTGTGACCCAGCTTAAAATCACTCCCATGCATGACCATAGAAGGCAGTTAAGGAGGTTTCCTCCTGGCATTCTATCTGTTGGTCACATATCTGTATCAACACCCTTCTCCCTCAGCAGATGAGATTGCTGTGTGATTAATGTTGAATGTAAGACCAGGAAGCATCTGCCATCTACTGGAGCCACACTTATACAATTGGAGGCTGCAGTCAGTAGCCTGAATGACTTTGACCTTCTGTCTCGCCATATAGCTTTGCCAAAGCTTTAACTTTAAAACAGTGAGATTTGAGACCCAAACAAATACTCACTTTGTGGTTTCTAACAATACTGATTTCTCCTTGGTGAGAGAATTATTTCTTATCCCAAATCCTTGGTCACCTTTCATGTTTGATTTAGAATACATCTTCTTAAAATATATTTTAATCCAAAAATAGGCCTATGACAATATATTTATATTGAGTCTTTTATTAATAAAAGAAATAACTTTTAAGACTTATATTTTATAATTTCAATTTCTTTTTCTTCATGCACATCCTTAAGAAGCCCCATAGAGATGCTTCTTTGAAATTTTCTCCATTATTATTCTATTGTTTCATTTCTTGGAGAAGAGAAGGAGCCAAGGAGAGGGATCGTTTGTAAAATGTCTGTCTGTCTGTGGAGTGTCTGTTTGGCTTCCTTGCTTTTATGCAGAACAGTGGGCAAAGCTTTGAAGTCAGCAATGCTTGGAACTATTGCTATTCCTCACTCTAAACTCAACATGCAGGGGACTGACCATGGGCAGCTGCCTAGACAGGTGGCTGGTACTGTACAGAATCCCTGAGGCAAGTCACTGTAAAAGCTAGTCAGACCTTTCTGACAGAGCCTGAATTTGTGATCATGAGAAACAGAGAAATTATGTTGAAATAGCTGTTAAATGTTCACAATTGGCATTTCATTCACATTTCTTTCATTTTATCTCCTAATCATGCTGAAATCTGCTTAATTATTACTTTCCTCATTTTCCAAATGAAAACAAATGAGGTCTAAGGAAGGTTAACTTTGTGCAGGTCTTCTTTAGGTGAACATATTGTTATGTGGATGGGGAACTCTCTCAAGGCCCCATTCATTGAATGAAAGCTACTGTTAGTGACTGCTCAAAGATAGAGAATCAGTCTTCTCAGAGACCACACTTAATGATTCTTCATCTAAGCCTGAACTGTTAGCCCTCAAATTGTACATCTGAGCAACAAGAAGTGAACTCAGCAGGTTGTATTTATCTATACATATGCACTTACACATACAGAAATAATATTTAAAATTATAATTTTGAAAGGAATTAGGCCAAACACAGGATATTGACAGAGTGCTATGTAGTAGAAATGTTGTCAATAGAGAGACTATATATGAAGTTCTCATAAGTGTAAAAATAAGAAATATCTAAATTGAGGTAGAAAAAAATGAAAAGGGTAATAGATTAGCCATAGAAAATAGGTTACATTGGGTGTCTAATCAACTGTTTCCTACCACGTTTTAGCCTCCACTCAGTAGCTCATTCTGCCTATGCCTTGCATGTGTTCTACAATGTACTAGAATAGAGAGACTTTACCATGGGTTTCTTCTTCACCCCTACCGCCTCATAAGAACAGGAATGGCATCAGTGTTTCTATCCTCACCACAACCTGGAAAATTGTCCTATTACTGTTTTTAAAGAATACTAGATAGGCGATATATTTAACTATACCTAGTACTTTATCTGAAATATCCATCTGAAAGCTACCAATTTTTCAAGACAGCAAGTAACTACAGTATGTGTATATGTATGTGTTTGTGTTTGTGTTGAGTGATTATGTGTGTGTGTGTGTTTGCATGGCATGTATGTTTGTGTGTGAGCATTTGTGTGTGTGTGTGTGTGTGTGTGTGTGTGTGTATGCTCATTAATCTGCATGTACTTATGTGTATGCATTAGGAAGCCAGAGAAAAACCTTGGCTGTATTTCTTCAGGTGACACCCACTATTTTTGTTTGTTTTGTTGTTGTTGTTGTTGTTGTTGTTTATTCATTTATTTGTTTTTTCATTTTTGAGAGAGGATTTCTGTTTGCTGGCTGACCAGAAATCTCCAGGGTTCCATTCATATTCATCTCCCCATAACATTAACTAAAAGTTACTACCATACCTTACTTTCTCACCCATGTTCTGGGTATTGAACTCTGGTCCTTGTGTTTCATGCACAGTGTTTGTCAACAGAGTTGTTATAGCCCTAACATCTGCCCTCAGAAAATTACCATGAGAAAGTTGAAGATTAACACTTATAGACAAGAAAGTGTAAATCAAAATATACATCACTCCGACAACAATTTATTTACTGCAATCATCTTCCAAAGTACAAGGAGTTGCTTTGGAGGGTCATGTGACAGTGCGCTGTCAAAACCTAGGCTTAAGCAAAGGCTTGAGAAGGCATAGAGACAGAGCATGGATTGGCTAAGTAATAAAGGTAACTAGGGACTTCTGTTCTTCATTGGGGAACTTTCTTTTGTAAAATAAGTAAATGCAACTTATGGAACTGTGATACAGATTAAATGATTAGAGGATGTAAAAACCAAATCTCAGTGGCTAACAGAAAACATACCCTGAAAAGGAGCCACCTTTCCACAACTGTGATTCTTCATAATCTGTGATTCTCTGTTTGATGATCATCCATTAAACTGAGAGGCCTGCTTGTTCTGCTTCATGACATTAGTATTTCAGCAATGGGATAGAATTCGAAGAAATACTCATTTCAACTATGGCGAGGAGAAGGAATTTTGTTCACTATTCAGGTTTTTAAAGCATCATCAACTGAGAGCTAGCATATTTCTAAACTATATTTTAAGGAGGTAGAGGCTGCAATGCACTATGAGAATGTGGGTAGACATTCTGGGGGTGGATAACTGTTCAATTCTTAGATAGACTCTTATTAGCTTTATGACTTTTGATAAATTACATTATTACCTAGTTTTAACAAGCTCATTGATAAAATGTGAAAATAATAATTACCTCATAATTCTGATAGAAGAAATAAAACGGAGCATAAAAATAACATTCAATGATGATTCTGTTATGATAGGTGTTTTGAAAGGCTCGTGCCCTTCCTTTTATTCTTTTACCTCTCCATTCTTGTCCTTCCAAATACAACACGGTCCTCCACAAAGGAGTGAGAAAGAATTCCTCATGCAGTGAAAAACATCCAGTGAGAAAAAGAACGTTATACAGAGCAATCACGATTGTTGAAAATTCTAATCATCTCACTAGACCTGGTGTTTGCTTGAAATAAACATTACGCATAAGAATGTCTGCTGCGATTTACTTAGGACGCAGACTAATATTTACAGGGACAAAGAAGGCAGCATAAGAAAGTTAGTGGGATCTGACCTGAGTGGAACTGGCACTGTTTTGTAAAACTCACTTTCCTCGGTGTCAGGGATTAGCTGACAGTACAGTTAATTCCACATGGATGGGAAATACATGCGGAGTAGCCTTAAGGGATCTTACTCTGCAATGCCCGCTTCCTCCAGATTATTCTGTTTGATTAAGCAAATAGAGAAATAACTCTTCTAGAAATACATAAATATTAATATTTGGAGCAAGAGTATGGGAAGTGTGCTGCCAGGAAGAAGTATTTTAGAATGACATATAATTTATGCTAATATAGTTCCAGATAATGATAGCTATCTTCCAAATCATCTTTTTGATTGACATCATATTCCATCTTCTCGTAGCAGTAAAACTATCAGGGAAAAGTTTTAGGAGAAACTCCCTTTTGATATTTAGATCATGACAGGAGAAAAATTATAAATGGAGAAAAGGAAGCAAGAAAATTACAGAGGGATAAAAGATAACATTGTTATTAAATATATTATTATTTATCATTGAAGAAGTCTGAAAGAACATTCTAAACCAAATCTTATTAATAATTACTTGACAATTATCATTTAGGAAGGTAAGTCTCTTTTATTACATAAGGATGTCCAGCAAAGCTGTGCTCAGGAGGATGGTTTGCTTGTTAAGAACACATCCTGCTCACGCAGATGTCCTTTTTCTCATAAAGCTGGCTTACAACCATCTGTCACACAACTCTACAGTATCAGGTACCTCTATCCTCTAACCAGATCTGCAACATATACGTGAATACCATCTACATACACATATACATAAATTAAAATAATAATTAGTCCTAAAGTCTTTATAATACATAGTTAGGAAATTGTGTTATTTTTTACACACACACACACACACACACACACACACACACGAGAGAGAGAGAGAGAGAGAGAGGGATATTTTAGGTTTCTAAGAAGCCTAATTAGTCATATTATTACTGAATTCCCACAGAATGAAAATCGTTATGAGAAATTGCCTCTGGCTCAAGTCAGACTATAACAAGATTTCATTCTAAATGTCTTAATATGTATTCTAGAATACTTGGCACCATACATTTCTTTATTAATGGAGTATGTAGCCAAATCTTGACTCAAAATACAGGTAAACATGAATATTCATAGGATCATTGATCTTAGCCAATTTGTTGTTCATAGTTCAGCATCTTCTGATTGTTTTTCTAGCTTTTGATAGAGTTGAGAGTCATATGTTCATATCCAAGTCACAACACCATCTCATTGTGAAAATAAAGCTCATCACAAAAATCAATATATACTACATTTCTGCATTTATTCACAATGGCACATGTTTTGTCTGTAAGCCTAATAAAACTTTAACCTTTTGTGACTGAGGGACAAATGGAATGAATGAATATTTAATTGATATAACATAAAAAGTTCTTAGTAGAATTTGAATTAATCTAGTTGGATAAATCAGAGCATTCTCCATAGTGGGCTGTTGGTGTGACTTGTTGGAATTCATAGTGTGAGAAACCATAGTAGATAGCAGAGTTTACCCAGTGCACAACATACACACTGGATGCTATCCTTGAAGAGAGAGCCACACTACATGCCAGGATTCTGTCCATACAAGAGCAAGCACTTCAAATAAGACTACCATCCATTTAGCACAGAGAGTGGAACCAATGCAAGAACGCTGTCCGAATAGGCATACTTTCCACATGAAGCGGGGCCGTGTCTCCCACCACTAATGTTGGTATGCTCTGCACACAAGACAGAGTACTCACCCAAGTCTGAAATCTTCTTCCTAGGAGACAGAAGGCCCCCCAACTCAGGACAGGATTTTCTTTACATCAATAGAGTCCCAAAATGTTCATTTATGTCCACGTGGCTTACTTCACTGACAAAATCTATTTTGCTAAAGAAAGATGTTGCTATTTTCATGTTGATGAAAAGGTTTTGGAAGCAAGTAGGTATGAATGATATAGAAGAATTATAATAACTGTATTTGGAGTGTGTATATTTTGTCACTTTCTTATGTACAGATGACAAATTAAAACAATGAATATTTAATGTATTCAACTTCATTAATGTGAAGACATTGAATCTGAGTCACTATCTGTACTATCTTGGTCCAAGCCTTTTTTGTTGTCTTCTAAAATTACTCCTGCCCTATTAATTATATCATCATCATTACTATCATTGTTACAGTTAGTTATAAACACTTAATGTAAAAGTAGTCTATTTGATATGTAATTTACATGCGAGCACCATTTTGATTACTATGGATAAAAATGTATCCCAGTATTACCCTAAGACTCCCTCATCTTGCATATTGAATTTTCTATCCTTCCCCCAATACTTTCCAATTACTCTCACTCTTCTTCCAACACCTAAACCCTACAACTTGCTGTCTAGTTTATGTTTCTAGACACTGATTACTTGGATATATTGCAGAGAGACATCATGAAGTACTTTTCTCTTCTGAGCCTTATGGATATCACTTATCACAATGTGTTCCATGTTTCTGGCCAGGATCTAATTTTAAAAAAAGAATTTCTAGCTCTGTCATGTCATGCACTAAAGTGAATAAGAAATGCTATTTTAATAAACATTGTAAGCCTCGAGAGTTTTAGAAAGGTAGGAGTGATGTCTTGTAGATCTTTTCCACACTATAAATTCTATACCAAAATTAACACATTTCTCAAAGTAACTCATATGTAGACACTTGGGCTGCATTGAGTATTGAACCCTCCTCATACATGCTAGGTAAATGACCTGATAATGAACCCATAGCTTCAGCCCAAAAAAACACATTCCAAATGTATTTCAAATTTGCCTGTTAGAATGATAAGGAAATGATTTGTTAATATTATGAACCAGTTTGGTTCAATCATTCTACACTGCATATCTATAGCAAAGTATCACATTGTATTGCAGATACTTAAAAATGTGTGTCCATTGTTGGTGGGATTGCAGACTGGTACAACCATTCTGGAAATCAGTCTGGAGGTTCCTCAGAAAATTGGACATTGATCTGCCTGAGGATCCAGCTATACCTCTCTTGGGCATATACCCAAAAGACGCCCCAACATATAAAAAAGATACATGCTCCACTATGTTCATCGCAGCCTTATTTATAATAGCCAGAAGCTGGAAAGAACCCAGATGCCCTTCAACAGAGGAATGGATACAGAAAATGTGGTACATCTACACAATGGAATATTACTCAGCTATCAAAAACAATGACTTTATGAAATTTGTAGGCAAATGGTTGGAACTGGAAAATATCATCCTGAGTGAGGTAACCCAATCACAGAAAAACACACATGGTATGCACTCATTGATAAGTGGCTATTATCCCAAATGCTTGAATTACCCTAGATGCCTAGAACAAATGAAACTCAAGACGGATGATGAAAATGTGAATGCTTCCTCCTTCTTTAAAAGGGGAACAAGAATACCCTTGGCAGGGAATAGAGAGGCAAAAGATTAAAACAGACACAGAAGGAACACCCATTCAGAGCCTGCCCCATGTGGCCCATACATATACAGCCATCCAATTAGACAAGATGGATGAAGCAAAGAAGTGCAGGCCGACAGGAGCCGGATGTAGATCGCTCCTGAGAGACACAGCCAGAATACAGCAAACACAGAGGCGAATGCCAGCAGCAAACCACTGAATTGAGAATAGGACCCCCGTTGAAGGAATCAGAGAAAGAACTGGAAGAACTTGAAGGGGCTCGAGACCCCATATGTACAACAATGCCAAGCAACCAGAGCTTCCAGGGACTAAGCCACTACCTAAAGACTATGCATGGACTGACCCTGGACTCTGACCTCATAGGTAGCAATGAATATCCTAGTAAGAGCACCAGTGGAAGGGGAAGCCCTGGGTCCTGCTAAGACTGAACCCACAGTGAACTAGATTGTTGGGGGAGGGCGGCAAGGGGGGGAGGATGGGGAGGGGAACACCCATAAAGAAGGGGATGGGGGAGGGGGATGTTTGCCCGGAAACCGGGAAAGGGAATAACACTCGAAATGTATATAAGAAATACTCAAGTTAATAAAAAAAAAAAAAGTGTGTCCACTAAAAGTAATGAAGGAAATCGAATGTATAAAGCATTCTGAATTTTTATGTTTTATCTAACAATAGCACACATACATATATACATGCACATACACACACATATTTATATCCTATTGCTTGCCAGTCATGTTCCTCCTTTCTGCATTGACAAAGTTCTGAACACTTGTTTTTGGATGAATGCTTGAAAACTTGATTAATTTTGTTGACTGACGTGTATATTGCATGCAAAAATGTATAACTCTATTACCCAACACCATTTAAGTGACCCCTCCCCCTCCTACCCTGCAGCACATTCGTGTATCTCAGCCTACATCATTTAAATCCCCTTTCGTACTAACTGTAATGTCAATTTTCCAGTATTGAAAATGAATACTTATTATCTTTCATCAGTTAAACCCCCTTATTTGGCTGCAGAAACATTACCATTTTATAAAAAATAATAGCAAAACTGCAGTCAATTCCATCTAAGATTTGGTTATTATATTAATCCCATTGCTGAGTGCTAAGTTCCTCAGAAAACTAATTAGATTGTTATCTGATTGTGTGGGGCCTCCACTGAGTCAAGAAGTACACAAGAGGAAAATGCACTTAAATAAGCTGTCCTACTTGATGGTTTCTTTGAATTTGTGTAAATACAAATGAAGTTATAGAAATTTCTCTCCATAGTTGAACATTTTAAAAGCACTGCATATTATGGGGGCACCTGTGTTTAGCTGAGTCTCTAACAAGCATTCACAGCATGATGAGATGCTTCTTAAGTTGTTGGAACATCACTCTGGGATGCTTTTGCCAAAACTGCATCTATCCATAAACTCTACTGGAGCTGACCCTCCTTGAATATATCTAAGAATCATGTTATATCCCAGGAAGGGTAAGAGACGAACCCTATGTTTGCTAAGCAGAGGTGGAAATGTGTCACTTTTCATATAAAAGGGGAATGTTTGATGACACTGAAAAGAAGTTCTTGACCATATTTTTGTCCTTTTTAAGCAGGAAGAGTGTCAGTCCCCTTGATGGCTAGATTTCTGAGTCTTTCATGTTTGTTCTACCTGAAATCATCAAATGCATAAATCAATGAAAGATTCCAGAGATCAAAATTCCCTTGCCAACTACACACAAAAGACAGGAGGTATTTTTAACATATTTGCACCAAAGCGAGGCATAAGTAAAGGCATTTCCATCTTTACATCACTTCCCAGGTTATCTTGGTAACTGTTAAAGCCTTTTAATTTCCCTTCTATATTTTCTTTATGAATAGTAACTCATTTGAAGAGTGCAAATAATGCCTCCACTCTATGCTATTAAGACCTCAAGGTGTATTCTAAACCATTCCAAGGCCATTCATTATTTAACCTTAACAAGTAGAATATATATTACTGGAGGGCTCAGGAAAGGCACATTAGGAAGGCCTGGCAAACATATGGAGAGGGAGTGATTCTCCTTAGAAACAAATCACAGTCCTACCTCTAGAAACAGGTTCTGGCAATGTTAATGGTAAACACAATTAATATAAAAAAAATCCAGAAAAAGATAGTAAATGTCATTCTTCCATACACCTATGTGAATTTTACACCCATATCAATTATCTAACGATTCTTATTTCCACAAGCTGCCTAACCACAGGGTGTGTGTGTGTGTGTGTGTGTGTGTGTGTGTGTGTGTGTGTGTGTGTGTGTGTGTGTATACACTGGTACACTTTTCTGTAGGTGTTTGTGTACCTGTATGTGCATATGGAAGACAGAGGACACCTTTGGATGGCTTTAGAAGTGACTGCCTCCTTTTTTTTGGAAACAAGATTCTTCACTACCCTGGAATTCACTATGTAAAAGAGGAAGCCTACATTGGTCCTGCCAAAGCTGGAACCCCCCAATGTAGGGGAATGTCAGGGTGGGAAGGCAGGTGGGAAGAGGTGAGTGGCTGCAGGGGAAACATCCTCAATAGAAGAAGGGGGAGGGTGATAGGATAGGAGATTTATAGATGGGAAACAAGGAAAGGGGATAACATTTGAAATGTAAATAAAAATATTCAATTAAAAAAAGGAAAAAGAGGAAGTGTATTTAGTGACCCACAGGGATCTGTCTGCCTCTCTCTTCCCAATGATGGGATTAGTGACACAGATTCATTAATGTGGTTTTGAGGGATAGAATTCAGGCTCTGGTGCTTGTGAGGTGAATAAGTTCTAACAAGCACATTTTCTGGGGTTAACAGTGGACTGTTAGAAGAAAACACTCCTCTAGCAATCATAATACTTACATAAGACAATTTTCTAACACACTTTGGATTTTTAGACATAGAGTTTTTTAGATGAAATAATATTAATTAGATAAATCTTATGTTTATGTAATTTTTCATGCATTACTACAATTTAAATATGAAAATTAACTTCATCAATTAAAAATGTTCTATGAATGGTTAAAAGTCTAAACTTCAGATTTAGATACTATCTATAATAAAAGGAACATGTTAGAATAATTTAGAGAATACATTTGATAAACAAAACTTGAAATTAAATTGAATAAAGAAAATATCTGTAAAGACAACCATATCCTGTGAAAAATGTGGTAACAGTGTTTTGACTTAGAAACACTGACTTGATTAATTAATCTAGTACTTTATCTCATCACAAAATTATGAACATAGCTTTAAATTATTTGTAGTTCAACCATACATGTCCTTGAAAGTCAGTAAAATTGCATACCCATTACCAATTAAATAATCTTTTATTTTCATATTAATAAATACAAGTTCCTATCCAAGAAATTATACACATACAAGCCACATTAAAATCTCTGTCAGTTGTATTTATATGTTTGTACATTTATATTATGTGGATGATAGTCATCAAAAAAAAGAGGGCATGAATTTGAAAGATAATGAGGGGAGAGAATGAGAAGTTTGGAGAGACAGGACATGGGAAGACTTAAAGAAGGGAGGGAGGGGGGTTGGGGATTTAGCTCAGTGGTAGAGCACTTGCCTAGCAAGCGCAAGGCCCTGGGTTCGGTCCCCAGCTCCGAAAAAAAAAAGAAAAAAGGAAAAAAAAGAAAGAAGGGAGGGAGGGGGAGTAAATGACATAATTATATTTTAGTTTAAAATATAGTTTCTAAAGAGAAGTTTTACTCCATCTCTAAAACTATACTAAATGTCTTGCTCTTCTATTTAATAAAAAACAATATATACATATTAACATACAGTGTAAGAAGATATTTAGTGTTACCAATGGAAATTAGTGTTTTCGAAAAGTCAACTTCTTTAAGGTTATATAGATAGCTGCAAACAGCAAAGACTAAAATACAGGCCACTTCATTGATTCAGTCTTCCATTTTCAGACTCCTGTGAAATATAGACCATCTGCTATAGACGGATGTTTTCTTTGATCTATTCCACTTAATAAGACCAGTATTGCCAATTCCCCAACCAACTTCTTTATATTTCTTCATGCTTGAAGGGTCACATTCATTCATTTCCCCTAAATATTCCTCATCCCACAAGGCCAAGTGAAAATGGCCTTCACTAAGACTTGCAAACAACTGCTATTTCAACCTACTTCTCTTACCTTTATTACTTGAGAACTTGGAGATTCATATTATGAATACCGAATATCATCAGATCCCTGAGATACAAAATATGTCGTCTGCTTCCTCAATATCCTCTAGAGAGCAGGCTGTAGAAATTGCACATAGAAATTATCCAATCAATATTTATTTACTACCAGTCACTGGCACCTGAGAAACTTCTTGGTTGCATTTGGCTTCCCTGGAGCCCTGGAATAATATAATACAGTCAGAGACCTGTTTGGTTCACAGAATTTAAGTAAACTCCTTGATCTTATGGAGTCTGCTGGCATCATGGGAACAGGCAAAGCAATATCTGAAGACTGGTTCAAAGGAATTAATTTTGAAGAAGTTTATAGAGGTTATGCTTTTTTGCCCTTCACAAAATCTTTCATTTCAACCTCAAACCCACATTCTGAATTCCATCCATAACTGTGCATGGTTGTCAGCAGCCTAGATAAGGATCACTGCTCTCCTAATTTTTTTCAAGTTTGTTTGTCCTGGAGCCATTGTATGGCGTCCTTACATTATATTGGGCCAATGATACTGCCCAGATTCTTACGCATTACTCCTACTGACAGGTACTAATAGAGAAGTCAATAACTTTCACACATTAGCCAGTGGTGAAAGCAAAGGTCTAGAATAAAATGGCAGACTTGATTATATCTTTTAGAGTCTCCAATAATTTTTTAAACATTAAGGAAAGTATAATATCCCTGTAGATAACATATTCCAGAACAGAAAGACAAACTAGCCAGAGACAAACAGAAACTATTACTGTTGAGCACCACATCATGCTACCCTAGAGGGCTAGTAGCTGAGAGAACAAAGATGCTCTTGGTGTGTTGCTAATTCTGCTCTCACCATTACCTCAGGCCCAAGATGACTTCTGTTCAGATTCACCAATAGGTTGATCTTCAGAAAGATATTGTCACAAACAATTCTCATTCTCAAAAACCAAACCAAGGAGTTACCAAAACCTCTCACAAAGTTTTTGATAAATATATATAATTTTCTGATATGAAGAACTTACAATTTTCCTTTCTGCACAAGGCCCACATGACATAGTTGGTTATACTCACAGAGAAGTTTAAAATGTTCTTTACTTCCTTATCCAAATATATCATTTATTTGTGGCATGTTACATAGAAGATTAATGTGAAAGTTAATTAAGATACTTGGCAAATGACAAGCAATATATATATATATATATATATAATATTTGTTAATTTAACATACTGCATACAACAGAATGTAGACAATGCTGCATAAAAATGCATTGAGAACATATGTACATGTTCTATATTTTATATGACGCAGATTTTTAGAATAGTTTTTTCAGCTTTGTATGACCAATGCTTTTTGTAGTTGACCACAATAAAATCTTTAATGGATCTTTGACAGAATTACAATTAGTCTCAATTCTTGGGAACTTCTTACCTTTGGGAAAATCTGTATCATATCCGCTATATATATGACTCGGAGTAGATCAGTAAATTCAGAGTTTCTGGTTCCTAAACTAGTGTTTCCACCATGACTATAATACAGATGGGATTTTACTTCTGATTCTGCACCTTAGTATCTTTATTGAGTTCCAATGAGTTGTAATACACACACACACACACACACACACACACACACACACACACACACTGCATAGTCCCAAGATTTCCTGAGAAATACAACTATTCATAGCTAATCTTTTATAAGAAGTAGCACAGTTATCATAATATCAATACGTATTTTAAAAATGAAACATTAAAATTTATTGAAATTCACCTAAAAAGAAAATAAAATGAATAGTTCCCTTTAGGAATTTAAACTTTTTTCCCATAAGCAATAACGTACTATTTTGTAGAAGTGAATGTTACAAATACAAGTTCTGATTAAGTAGTCCACAATTTTAGGGCAAGGTAGATGTAAGGAGATATTGTGCCTTTCTATTTTATTTAAATCATTTTCTTTTTTAGAAAAGTAAAAAATAAAACATGCTATAGCTGATGAATAAGACTGATTGGAGGTAGAAAGTCATTTGCGTCTGTAGATGAATTAGACGCGTTGCTGCTAACAAAAAAAAATTCCTTCAAATGGCAAAAAAAAAAAAAAGTGATTTCTGAAGTTGTTAGAGAAAATCTGTGCAGGAACTGCTCCGTTTCCATTTAAAATAAACCATGCAAACGGTCGATTCCTTCCTTCTGTGGCCATGCCATGCTGAAAATATGAAAAGAAACAAATCTGCAAGCTTTAAGAAAAAGATAAACTCGATGCCTGCTATATTTGCAGAGTAATCAAGGCTTATGGTATATTTATCCCATTTCCTCACTCCTCCCTTCTTGTTATTTCAGTCTTCCTCATCAAAACACTTACTTTTCACTGAATTCTTGCAAATTAGCCTCTCATGCATATTCACTGGCAAATCACACTGAGATTCTGTAGTGACAGCAGGTTTCTTGTTGGGAGTTTCAACAGGCATGGATCCTTCCAGGCAGGTCCTTGTCATAGCTTCCTGGGCTCCTAGGCAAGGGAAGCAGACTTCACCATCCTTCAACTGGCAAGTAAGAAAATGCTTAAGACAGTGAGACATTTATCAGGAGAGCACAATGCAGTAATGTACCTCTCCAATTCACAACTGCAAACCCCAACAGAGAGATGACCTTTGATAGTAACAATGACTCTCTCATGCGTTTCATGAAACAAGTAGTTATGCATGTTGTTATTTCGCAGGAGAATTAAATGATTCTAACAATAATTTATCTAAGAATTTCCATGAATCTGTAGGCAAATGTAGGATGGATTCTGTTTGAAAATTTCTGATCATGAGAAGAAAATATGTGAGAAATATATCCTAGTTATGGATCCTTTCCTTACAATTAAGGCTACTTTATTCTTTGAGAGTGAAAAATGGAATTAATATACTTAAAATTTCATTCTTTTTAGTTCTTCTATCTTAGACTTAGTATGACTGACTAAACATACATTAAACTGCAGACATGACTGGGCCACCAAATGAGATGTTGAAGTTGTGAGATAAAACAGACATTTAAGAAAGATTTCTGACCCCATGCTCTAATGAACAATTCAGAAACAGATACTTACACAGCAGAAATGCAGAACGATATTTATGGAAATATGTGTGTATAGTTATCAATGTATATCTCTTAATACAGAAATCCATTGTATCTTAATCTTGACATATTATATTCTG
This sequence comes from Rattus rattus, assembly GCF_011064425.1. Lineage (NCBI taxonomy): Eukaryota > Metazoa > Chordata > Mammalia > Rodentia > Muridae > Rattus > Rattus rattus. The sequence continues at coordinate 95,232,712 of NC_046159.1, read as the reverse complement.
TCTTGAAATTTCTTTAAATATCCCCATAGATATGTGACATTAAATAGACTCAGTGAATATTAAATATAAAATAAAGAGAGCCAGACTGACATACACACATGAGAAAGTAGGTCTGTTAGGTATGCATGCACATGAATTTGGAAGGATAAAGAAGACAAGTAGGAGGCAATAAGGAATAAAAGGTGGATTTGATCTAAACATAGTACATGCTGGTGTAAGCATTAAATAAAGTATTTAATGAAAACATTCTCCACAAAACTACAAAATAAGAATCTTCTGTGTAACATGTGATGTGTCAAATAAAAATAACTCCAGCCAAAGAAAACTCAGAAGGCCTTCAATTCAAATTTCAACTAATTTTTGTATGAAAATATACAAGTGGGAGACGTAATTTTTTTTCAACCATACTTTAAGAGTATCTTGCTACTAATAAAAAAGAAATTCGAAAGTAGGATTACACCTTGAGAAACAGATATTAATTAATTAGCAAATTACCAAGCATATCTCCTTTTTAATTGGTGTCAGGAGCATCAAAGATAAATTCAAAAAACTCACAAAGTTGGAAGTTAAAATTTTCACACAGTGATATCAGTGCTATGGGATGAAATATTTATTAGCCTGGAATCACTGTGATTTTACATTTATTAATTTGATTGGAGATGAGCTTCTCTAGTGCACTGTGCTTCTGAAAGTCAGAGGACAACGTATAGGAATTGGTTCTCACATCTTAATATATGGAATGTGTGGTCAACACATCTTCAGCCTCAGTGACAAACACATGATCCAACTAACCTCATACAATTTTGGTTTTTACCTTCCTTTATCGATATACATTTATTGTACATGTATACTATTATATATGTGTGGACATTATTGATTTTAAAATGCTTACATTTTAAAGTACTTTTCAAATTTTACAATAAAGAAGAGTAAAATTCATTGGACATTTCAGTTTGGTTCATGTACAAGCTTGACCTGGCACAACTCCCTCTCTCCTGTCATGTTGTGGATGAACTCATTATACCTGGGTACTGAGTACACAGGAGATTAAACTGGTCTCCAGTGTTCTATAAACTAAAAGTATGCCTTTTGATGTTAAAGAGAAACTACAGTTATAAAAATCAGTTCCTGGCCTCTTTTTGCTCAATGGAATCTTTATATATTTTATGTAATGACAGATAACTCCTCCATCTTGCCTTCCCTGTGAAGATATTTTCTATTTATTTATTTTCAAACCTTAACCAAGGTTTCCCTTCCCTCCTCTCCCTCGAACCCCCCTCACCGGGTTGAGACCCACACCATGAGAGGGAGTTCACCCTTGACCTTGCCTAGAGGGCCAGGACCCAGAGGCTGGATAGCTCAGAGACTAAGGTTAGAGCCAAACACGACTGGAAAAAAATATTCTTTTAATCTATGCAACACCCACTTACTGGTATTTCACACTACATATTTTGCTTTTAGTTAAAGGCAAAATGAAGAGAAGAATGTCCTTAGCATTATTACCACTGGTATCACAGAAAAATGTTAGCATTTATTCTTCAGGAAAGTTAAACTAAACCCTCCCTCTCAACACTCCTCACGACCAATTCCCCACCTCAACCCACCCATTCCACCTCCCCACCAAAGAGCAATTTAAAGAACAAATATGATTTTCATTCTTTTGGTAGAAGTCTTTCAATGAACTTATTTTTATACCTTCGTTAGAAGCTGGATTATTTTATATGTTGGGCCATACAGTTCATTGTTATCTTCAAGGCCTACAGAAGCATAAGCATTTCTTAGTATCTTCGTGGATGCTATTGTGAAAATCAGTGCTGCTGTCCCTATTGTAGGAGGCGGATGTTCAAAGCAGCTTCCTATAGACAGTGTCATGGATCACCATATCTATGTGGCTAGCCTTTCCTACTTGACAGGATGGTGTCAGCATTTGTTAATGAGATAGCCTCACAAATGCATATTTGAATATTTTATGAAAACTCTCATAGCTTCTTATAGATTTGACAGTAATTAAATGCATGAGCTTCTCAGGCCCAGTCCAGAGGCTCTGTATCTATTATTTTCCCTGTGAAGACGTATGAAGGAGTACAAGGCACTGTGATACTATTCACAAGGATGAGAAATACGGTCCCCCTGTAGCTGCCTTCAATCTGCGATTAGTTTTCTGCATTCTTCTTGCTCCATTAATAAACTGCTAGTACACAGACATAACTCATTATGGAAGTGCACATTTTCATCGTGAACTTTGACCTAGAGTGCTTCTACTTTGTGTGATGGAGATAGCACACATCACTTTATTTTTTTTCTTGATTTTCAAGGAATAATTGTCCAGCTAATGCTGGCTAATGTAATGGATCACTCTCCCAGAGCACAGTACATAGGCATTTTAAAATAATGCCTTTATCTTTTGATTTAGTTCCATCCCTCTAAATTGTGTTGTATGTTTGTGAAGACAAAACTTGAGCTTTTACCAATAAGTGATAAACATACATGTATATAATATATTCGATAAATTATTTTCTGCAATGTGGAAAATACAATTAATATTACATCTTGGGTACTCTAATATTATTAGTGTCACTTTAATTATTTGTCTTTTACAGCATTGAGGAGTTAACCTTGGGTCTGTCTTGTTAGGCAACTGTTGTATTGCTAAACACTATGCTCAGACTTCCATAGCATGTTTACCTGAATAGAGCCTTGCATACTTTCCCAGGCTGTCCCCAAGTTCACTCTATAGATCATAGAAGCTTTTGGACTTGCTTTTCCCCTGATTCTAAGTCAGTGAGATTACAAAACTGTGTACCCATAACCAAAGACCTATTTTGCACGTGCCTGTGCTTAATGGGCTAAATGACTATTTGCACCTAAATTCTTGTGTTTCCTGTCCTGTAATAATAATAACAGTAAGTTAGATAAATTAAATAAAGGAATTCCTTCACAAATGTGGAAAATAGTTTTGATATCTGTTAGAGGGACTAGTTTTAGAAAATTGCAATGATCTTTATTCAGTTCTGGTTTATATGCTGCTTTTCAAATTAATTTTTCAAAGTATCACTTTGAAAGAAAACAATAAACAAAGTCTATGTCTGTGAGTGCTATTTCTAAAATGAGCAGTGATTCTGAAAGCAATATAGAGATGCAAACTTGCTCATTTTCATTTAATGATGGTACAAAGATATCAGGGATTGGGAGATAAGTGCACTGCCTAGCAGTTCTATGACCCAAAGACCAATTCCAGTCTGAAAAGAACCATGGCATGGAGTTCCACAATACTGAGATGAATAGTGTCCAGTTGTCTTGTTCAGCCAGGGTAGCAAGGAACACTCTTAAAATTGGTTAAAAATGCAGATGAGTATGTTCAGACACTTTTGGAAATTAGAGACCTGTACTAGAACAACGTTGAAACTGCCATCAAAGGCTTTAGAGTCAAGTAACTGGACACCAATGTGTAAAAGTAGGCTCTGACTCAAGCTTTGAAGGCATGCCACATATTCTCAAGAAGCTTTAATGATTACTCAATGTGTATTTCTATATTTCTATCTCTTTCCTGCTTTCTCTCTCAACTTTCCTTCTTCACTTCCTCTTCCTCCTCTTTGTCTTTCTCTTGTTAGTCCAACCTCCCCTTACCTCTCTGAACCCTCTCTTTGTACTGGTGATGAAATCCAGGGCTCTAAGCGTGCCACACAAGTGAACTATCACTGAGGTTTATCCTCTGCCCTAGAATATTTAAGCATTTTCTTTCTTAATTTTTTATTTGTTTTATTTATTTATTTATTTATTTATTTATTTATTTATTTATTACACTCCAGATTTTATTCCCCTCTCAGTCTACCCTCCTAGTGTTCCACATCCGTACCTCCTCCACACACCACTTGTCTCCACAAGGATGTTTCCACCCCACACCACCAGACCTATAAACTCCCTGGGATCCATAGCCTCAGTAATGGTGTCAGATCTTGGGGCCTCTCCTTGATCTGGATTACATTTTGGGCCTGTGGCTGAACCTTCTTTTCCTCGGGCTCTTCTCCATTTCCATCCCTGCAGTTCTTTTAGAAAGAAACAATTATGGGTCAGAACTTTGACTATGGGATGGCAACCCCATTCCTCCCTCACTTGATGCCCTGCCTTTTACTGGAGGTCAGTTCTACAAGTTCCTGCTCCCAATTGTAGGTCTTCTCATCTACCTCCCCTCCCCGCTTAGAGGCCTAAGAGTCTCTCAACTTCCAGGTTTCTGGTATATTCTGGAAGGTCCTCCTCTCCTCCTTCCTCCTGAGGTTGCCTGTTTCCATTCTTTCCGCTGGTCCTCGGGGCTTCAGTCCTTTTCCTCCCCCAATACCAGGTCATATCTCCATCCCTTTCCCTCTTAGGCTTCTTCCTCGCTCATCCCTTGTGATTGCTTTCTTCTCCTTCCCAAGGGGGACTAAGGCATCCTCACTTGGGCCCTTCAGCTTGTTTACCTTTTTGAGTTCTGTGAACTGTTTCTTGGAAATTCTGTACTTTTTGTTTTGGATAATATTTACTTATTAGTGAGTACATATCATGCATTTACTTTGGGGCCTGAATTACCTCATTCAGCATGATATTTTCTAGTTCCATCCATTTGTCTACAAAACTCAGGATGTCCTCATTCTTTTTTTTTTTTTTTTTTTTTTTTTTTTTCTTTTTTTTTTTTTTTTGGAGCTGGGGACCCGAACCCAGGCCTTCGCTTCCTAGGCAAGCTCTACCACTGAAACTAAATCCCCAACCCCTGTCCTCATTCTTAATAGCTGAGTAGTATTCCATTGTGTAAATGAAACACATTTTCTGTATCCATTCTTCTGTCATGGGACATCTTTTATCCATTGTATATTTTTGGCTTCTTTGTCAAAGATCAAGTGCATGAAAGTGTGTGGTTTTATTTCTGGGTCTTCGAGTCTATTGTATTGATCAACCTGTGTGTCTCTACCAATACCATTCAGTTTTTTATCATGATTGCTCTGTAGTAGAGCTTGAGATCAGGGAAGGTGATTGCTCCAGCCATTCTTTTACTGTTTAGAATTGTTTTCTCTATTTTGAGTTTTTTGCCTTTCCAGATGAATTTGAGAATTGCTCTTTCCATGTCTTTGAAGAATTGTGTTCAGATTTTGATGGGGATCGCATTGAATCTGTAGATCGCCTGTGGTAGGATGGTCATTTTTACTATGTTAATTCTTCCAGTCTATGAGCACAGTAGAGCTCTCCATTTTGAGCTCTTCTTTGATTCCTTTCTTGAGAGACTTGAAGTTCTCATCATACTGATATTTCACTTGTTTTGTTAGAGTTACCCCAAGATATTTTATATTATTTTTGGCTACTGTGAAGGGAATTGTTTTCCTAATTTCTCAACCTGTTTATCATTTTTATAAAGGAAGACTACTTGTTTTTTGCAGTTAATTTTTTATCTGGTCACTTTGATGAAGTTGTTTATCAGCTACAGAAGTTCTCTGGTAGAAATTTGGGGGTTATTTATGTAGACTATCATATCATTTGCAAATAGTGATACCTTTATTTCGTCTTTGCCAATTTGTATCCCCTTGATCTCCTTTTGCTGTCTTAGAGTTTTAGCTAGTACTTTGAGTACTATAATGAGTAGATATCAGGAGAGTGGGCATCCTTGTCTTGTACCCAACTTCAGTGATATTACTTCAAGCATCTCTCCATGTAATTTGATTTTGACTCTTGGTTGGCAATAAATTGCATTAGTATGTTTAGGTATGAGCCTTGAATTCCTGCCCTCTCCAATATTTTTAACATGAAGGTATGTTGTATTTTGTCAAATGCTTTTTCTGCACCTAAGGAGATGATCATATGATTTTTTTCCTTTGAGTTTTTTTATATAGTGTATTAAATTAATGGTTTCATACATTGAACCAACCTTGCATCCATATGATGAAGCCTACTTGATCATAGTGAATGATGGTTTTGATGTGTTCTTGGATTTGATTTTTAAGAATTTTATTGAGTATATTTGCATCAATATTCATAAGTGTGATTGGTCCGAAGTTCTCTTTTTTTGGTTGAGTACTTGTGTGGTTTAGGTTTCAGAGTAATTATGGCTTCATAGAATGAATTAGGTAATGTTCATTCTGTTCCTATTTTTTTGGATAGTTTAAGGAATATTGGTACCAGGTATTCTTTGAAGAATTGGTAGAATTCTGAACTAAATCTATCTGCTCTTGGACTTTTTTTTTTTTTTTTCGGAGTTGGGGACCGAACCCAAGGCCTTGCGCTTGCTAGGCAAGCACTCTACCACTGAGCTAAATCCCCAACCCCGGTTGGGAGGTTTTTAATAACTTCTATTTTCTTATAGGATATGGGCCTATTTAGATAGTTTACCTGCTCTTGATTTAACTTTGGTATGTGTCCAGGAATCTATCCATTTCTTCTAGATTTTACAGTTTTGTTGAGTAGGCTTTTTTAGTAGAATCTGATGATATTTTGAATTTCTTCCATTTCTGTTCTTAGGTCTCCCTTTTCATTTCTGATTTTGTGAATTTGGATACTTCCTTTTGGCCCTTTAGTTAGGGTTCCTAGGGTTTATCTATCTTATTGACTCTCTCAAGGAGAAAAATTTTGGTTTTGTTGATTCATTGTATTGTACTCTATTTAAGTTTGACTATTTCCTGCCTTCTACTCCTCTTTGTGATTTTGTTCTTTTTTTTTCTCTAGAGCACTAGGGTGTTCTGTTCAGTTGCTAGTGTAAGATCTCTACAGTTTCTTTACCAGGGTTCTTAATGCTATGAATTTTTCTCTTCCCATAAATTTGGGTTTGATATATCAACATTTTCATTAAATTCAAGGAAGTCTTGAATTTCTTTCTTTATTTTTTCCCTGACTAAATAAATTATCATTGAGTAAAGAGTTTTTCAGTTTCCACGTGTATGTGGGCTTTCTGCTGTTTTTGCTGTTATTAAAGACCAGCTTTAGGCCGAAGTGATTTGATAGGGTGTATGGAATTATTTCAATCTTTTTGAATTGTTTGAAGGTTGTTTTGTGACCAATTTTATGGTCTATTTGGGAGAAGGTACCATAACATCCTGAAAACAAGGTGTATTCTTTTGTTTTAGGGCAAAATGTTCTGTAGATATCTGTTACATCCATTTGGTTCATAATCTCTAGTAGTTTCACTGTGTCTCTGTTTATTTTCTGTTTCAATAACCAGTCCATTGGTGAGAATGGAATGTTGAAATCTCACACTATTATTTTGTGGGTTACAATGTGTGTTTTGAGCTTTAGTAAAGTTTCTTTTACGAATGTGGGTGCCCTTGCCTATGGGGCATAGATGTTCAGAATTGAGACTTTCTCTTGGTATATTTTCCCTTTGATAAATATGAAATGTCCCTCCTCGTCACACTTGATAACTTTTGCTTGAAAGTCTATTTTACTTGGATATTAGGATGGCAACTCCAGCTTGTTTCTTGGGACCATTTTCTTGGAACAGCTTTTTTTATCCTTTTACTCTTAGATAGTGTCTGTCTTTGTTATTGAGGTGTTTTTCTTATATGAGGCAAAATGCTGGACCTTGTTTCCTTATCCAGTCTGTTAGCTTATGTCTTTTAATAGGTGAATTGAGTCCATTAATATGGAGAGATATTAAAGACAGGTGACTGTTAGCTCCTGATATATTTGTTTTTGTAGTTGTCTTTATGTGTTTATGGTTTCCTCATTTTGACTTTGTTGTGAGATGCTTAATATTTTGTCTTTTCTTTGATGTAGGTACCTTCCTTGTGTTGGAATTTTCCGTCTAGGATCCTCTGTAGGACTAGATTGGTAGATAGATGCTATTTGAGTTTTCTTTTGTCCTGGAATATTCTGGTTTCTCCATCTATGCTGATTGAGAGTTTTGCTGGCTATAGTAGGCTGGGCTGGCATTTGTGTTTTGGGTTGGCTCTCAGAGTCTGTATGACCTCTGACCAGGTTCTTCTGTCCTTTAGTGTTTCTGTTGAGAAGTCTGGTGTAATTATTCTGGGTCTACCTTTGCATGTTAGTTGACCCTTTTCCCTTGCAGCTTTTAATATTCTTTCTTAGTTCTGTTCATGTACTGTTTTGAATAGTATGTGATGAGAGGATTTTCTTTTCTGGTCTCATTTATTTGGTGTTCTATAGGCTTCTCATACTTTTATGACCATCTATTTCTTAAGTTGGGGAAGTTTTCTTCCATGATTTTGTTGAAAACATTTTCAGGTGCTTCAAGCTGGGAATCATTATTCTCCTCTATTCCAATTATTCTTAGATTTGGCCTTTTCATTGTGTCCTGAATTTCCTGGATGTTTTTGGTTAGGAGATCTTTCTTTGTTGTTGTTGCTGTTTTTTGTTTTGTTTTGTTTTTCATTTTCTTTGACAGTTGTGTCAATCTCTTCTAAGGTATCTTCTACACCTGAGCTTCTCTCTTCTATCTCTAATATTCTGTTGGTGATACTTACATCTGTAATCACTGACCTCTTTCCTAGATTTTTCCATTACCTAGTTTGTTTCCATTTGTGTCTTCTTTATTGTATACACTTTCACTTTTAGGTCTTTGACTGCTTTATTCAATTCCTTTACCTGTTTAATTGTGTTTTTGTGTATTTCTTTAAGGGATTTATTTGTTTCCTTTTTAAGGGCTTACCTGTTTACCAAAGTTTCCTGTATTTCTTTCAGCGAACTATTTATATCCTCCTTAAAGGACTCTATTATCTTCATGAGACAGGATTTTAAGTCAGCTTCCTGATTTTCAAGTGTGTTGGTGTATTCAGGGCTTGTTGTGATGAGAGAATTGAGTTCTGATGTTGCCCATGTATACTCACTTCTGTTGCTTATGGTCTTGCACTTGCTTCTTGCCATCTGGTTCTCCCTACGTTTGCTGGTCTGGGTGATTCTGTCTGGAGTCTGCTTCTTTTGTCCCTGGGTTGCTACAAGTCTCCTGAGGGCCTGCAGCCCTTGTTGTAGCAGACCTCCTGATGGGTCTTCTAACTGGGGTCTTCAGAGAGGCAGAGAAGTTTCTGATTTTTTGCCCTGGCTGCTGTAGATCTCCTGGGAGGGCTTCAGACTCTTGGGGCTTCAAAGGAGCAGTCAAATTGTTGTCCTGTGTAAAGTCATTCTTCTGGGGTCCTATGGATAGTGGTTTCTATTTCCCTGTTTGCAGTCGAACTCCAGGTAGGCTTTCAGTCTTTTGGGTCAGTTGCCCTACATGCCACAGAGCCTCCAGGATATCTTTAAAGGAGCTACTGGGATATGGTATCAAATATTTTGAGAGTAGAGGTTCTTCTGGTATGCCTCAGGATATGGTGTCTTCCAGGGAACAGATTACCTAGCAGTCTGGACCCAGCAGAAGGACCTGGGAGAAGGGGAACAGTATTTGGCAGGCAGGGGCTTCGGTGTGTGATGGGTCCCTGAGTCCACTGGGCTCTTGGTAGCAGCTATGGGACTTTGGGAGGGTTCTTACCAAATGCTCTGAGTGCATCAGATCCTCTGGTATGCCTCAGGATATAGCCTCTTCCAGGAAGCAGACTAACTAGTAGTTTGTCCCAGCAGGATGGATCAGGTGGAAGTGCTATATTTTATTTTTTAATATGGTATATAAAAGAATAATATGTATATGTACAATATATAGACCTATGAATGTAGATTATATAGATATGCTATATTATGTAGTATTAAACCACCATGTATGCATTATTAATAGGTTTATTAATGATTATCCTCTTTCCCACCTTCTTTCTTCTTATTCCTACAGTTACACCCCTTTCTTCCCTATAAATTTATCTCCAATGTTTATAATTTTCTGGATTGTTTTGTGTCACACAGAGGTTACTTAGAGCTGTCTTTGTAATAATTTTTTGGAACTATTGATTATAGCTCAGTAGCCTCTACGTTAGATACACATTAGAGATGATGCTACCTGCTCTTACAAAATCTGTTATCTTAGGTATCAATAGTTCACAAGTAGTGAAACAACTTCCCACATCCATACGTAACTGTTGGGAAGATCCTATTTGCATCTGTACAGTGACAGAAACAATTTCTGTAAGTCCATAGTCATAGCTCACTTAAGCTATTGCATTTTATATCCTTTTTTCCTATCTTCTTATAGTCTTCCCACCTCTACTTCCAGTGTTTCCTGAGCCTTAAAAAGATGGTATGAATATCTTGGCTGTAGTTATTGTTCAATTTCTCTTTTTCATCAGTGTTTGCCAACCAAAACTCTTCATATTCACTTCTGTTTCCTGAATGGAGAAATGTCTTTGATGACAGTTAAGGTATCCTTTGTCTCTGGGTATGAACATCAAGGCAGCTCAAGCTGGTCATTTTAGCTAAGCATCAGAAGTAGGGCTTCTTCTGAGGCCAAGATTTCCTCAACCACGGATATTTGATCTAGTTTACAATGGATCCCCATTTGTCAAACAGCTCACAAACATAGTAAGCAGTTGGTTTTATTCATAAAAAACCATGTCACAATTGCACCAGTGGACTCATGTTGCTTGGCAGTTTGACATTTTAGTTCATAGACTGCACAGCTGGGACTCCTGATGCCTTCATACCCTCAGCAGCAAAACTGCATTATCTGCAACAAGAAAGCTAGCCATAAATGAAGAGAGTTCAGTTTGAGCTTGACTTATTTGTATCTTACAGGTAAAATATGTAGTGTTACCAGCCACACTGTCTTAACATCTAGTTCTATTGGCAACCAAGAAAAATTTCAAGAACTTATATTGAGTTAGGGAGATCCTATAGCCATCTTGATCAAAGGCAGCTATAAAAAGAACTCCTATATGTGACCTCAGTGTTTGTTTAGTGGCCCATTACTTACTGGACCAGAACTTTTGAATACTTTGGTGTATCTGCCTACAAACTCTCTTATGGATTTTATTTGGGCAACCATATGGTATATTTCTTTGTGACTTTTTATAACTCCTTAATCTTGGTTAGCTCTCCCCATACTCTATCCCTCATCTCCTTCATGTATAACCCTTCTCCATGTTGAAGGTATCTGCCTCAAATCCCCTCTAGGCTCTTTTTATTCATGTAATAATTCCCCTCTCCCAACACAGCCCCCAAGGTGCTTTTTAAAGTTTTCTAGCATCTGGGGTACTACAAGTTAAACACACAACCTAAGTGGTCCAGTCAAGTATTGACATATGACAGAAATATGCAACATCTTACCCCAGCTAGAATGGCCATCATCAATGGTACAAATGAAAACATTGGCCTGTATGCATATGAATAGTGCTGCTAAGAGCATAAACTAGTGCATCTACTTTAAAAGTTATGTTATAGATTTCTCAAATTAGTACAAATGTATTCATATATAAAATTTGAATCTTACTACAGAAACACTTGCACATATAGATTCGTTAACTATTTACAACAGCTAAGAAAGTGAATCAGCCTAGATGCCCATCAGCTGATGAAGAGATAATGAAGATGTGTTACATACAAACACTGAAGTATCTGCATGTGTCTCATTCAGCTGCTGGTAGGGCCTCTCAGACGACAGCCAGGCTAGGCTCCTGTCTGTAAACACATTATAGCATAGTAATATCATGCATTGGTCCCCCTATCCCAGAGAAGGATCCCAAATTGGACCGCCATTCCTTCAGACTATTCTCCACTTTTGTCCCTGCAGTTCTTTTAAACAGGAACAAATCTTGGTCAGAAATTTGACTGTGGGTTTGTAACCCTTACCCTTCAATTAAGGCTGTGTCTATCTACTGGAGGTGGACCTTTCCCCATTTTAGGGCATTTTGGCTAAGGTCACCTGAATGAGTCCTGAGTGTATCTCACAGGCCCCCCAGGTCTCTGGGAGTTTTTAAAGGGTCTCTCCACCTCCCATTTCCAGAGACTGATTATTTCCATTATTTCTTTTACTCTCTCGGCCCTCTGGGCTTCCGTCTTGTTCCCTACCCCCATATCTGTTACTGTTCCACTTTAACCTTCCACTTCCTCTTTTCCTTCCCCTTCCCCTTCCCTCTCCCACCTAGCTCCTTCCCTCCCTCTGTCTCCCAAGATTATTTCCTTCCCTCTTCTAAGTGGGGTTGAAGTCTCTTCATTTGGGCATTTCTGCTTGTTATACTTCTCAGGTTTGTAGGTTGTATCTTAGTTACCCTGTATCTTTTGGGTAATATACACTTATCAGTGAGTACAAGCCATGCATGTCTTTTTGAGTCTGGGTTACCTCACTCAGGATGATATTTTCCAGTTCCATTCATTTGCCTGCAAAGTTCATGATGTCCTCATTTTTAATAGCTGAATAGTATTCCATTGTATAAATAAGCCACATTTTCTGCATCCATTCTTTGGTTGAGGGACATCTGGGTTGTTTCCAGCTATTGGCTATTACAAATAAGGCTTCTATGAACATGGAGGAGCAGGTGTCCTTGTGGTATGGCAAAGCATCTTTTGGGTTTATGCCCAAGAGTGGTATAGCTGGGTCTTCAGGTAGAACTAGTTCCAATTTTCTGAGGAACTGCCAGATTGATTTCCAGAGGGGTTGTACCAGTGGGCAATCTCATCAGCATTGGAGGAGTGTTCCTCTTTTCTATATCCTTGGCAGCATGTGCTGTCAGTTGAGTATTTGATCATAACCATTGTGATGGGTGTGAGGTAGAATCTCAGGGTCATTTTGATTTGCATTTCTCTAATGACTAAGGGCTTTGAACATTTCTTTAAGTGTTTCTAAACCATTTAAGATTCTTCTATTGTGAATTCTCTGTTTAGCTCTGTACCCCATTTTTAAATTGGATTGTTTGAGATTTTGGAGGTTGACTTCATGAATTCTTTACATATTTTGGATATTAATCCTCTGTCTGAGGTAGGGTTAGTGTAGAGTTTTTCCCCAAAATCATACAGTGGAAAAAAGAAAACAAACATCTTCAATAAATGATGCTGGCCTAACTTGTGGTCTGTATGTAGGAGACTGAAAATAGATCCTTATTTATTACCTTGCACATAGCTAAAGTCCAAGTGGATCAAGGACCTCAACTTAGAACCAGATACACTGAATCTAATAGAAGAGAAAGTGGAAAAGAACCTTGAACTCATTGACACCAGGGAAAAATTTCTGAACAGAACTTCAATGGCTCAGGCTCTAAGAACAACAATTGATAAATGAGACCTCATGAAACTGAAAAGCTTCTATAAGGCAGAAGACACTATCATTAGAGCATGAAATATTTATGATTTCCAAAGTTTATTCAAAATACAATGTAAAGCTTAAAACATCTAATTTAAGTTTTAACTACAATAAATGTGGCTAAGATTGAATATTATTATTTTAATTGCTCAGAAATGGTGGTGGTGTAGTGATAATAATGATGATGATGATGTGTGTATGTGTGTGTCTATGTGTGTGTGTCTGTATGTGTATGTTTGTGTGTGTGCTCTTATAATTTAGTTCTGCGTATATGAGATCAAAATGAGTTGAGGATATTGTCAGGGAAGTAGGCACCAGGTGAGATTTCTCTACCTTATTGACTTCTTCACAGGGCTCTTCTCTAAAGACTAGACTTAACTTTTATGTGTGAAGCATATTATTTTAATACGTTCAATTATTTGTACCTGATGCATTTATATTGACTGATTTCAGTGGTTGTAAAGTATTTTTTAAGTTGTGTTCATTCACACCTATAAGTTATTATCTCCTGAGTAGTAAAAAATAAACCGGATCACTGGGAATCTTCACTGTGTAATCTTAATCGAGTGAGACAGCTTTGCCTGGAGCCACTATTAAACCTCCACTTCCTCAGCGTTAATTAGTGAATCAGTATTAAATTTTGTTCAGAGAAAATTTGAAGCACTGAATATTTAATTTCTCATTATGCAGTGTTTGTTGCTTGGATCCCATCCGTGCCTCTTAGAAACATACACACTGCTTCTCTCCTGCTTCAGAAAAGCACAGCCTTGACGAGGATTCATCTGGCAAGGGAAAGATGGTTAAATTTCATGATGCTACTCTGAGGGACGAAGGTTAGGATGTATGATATTCTGTTCCCTCCACTATTGTCCATTGAATGGTTTCTAATAGTGAATGTGTTTTATGTACCACCTTTGAAAAATCCCTCTTAAATCTCCAATTTATAACTTTCTAAGATTTAGAGAAATAAAATGATGTTGGATATCACCCAGCCTGACAGTGCTAATCCACATAATATAAACTCTAAAACTTATAATCAGTGCCTGTTGCAATAAATTGATTTTTTATGGGATTTTGTATGTTGGTTTGTTGACTTGATATGGATATTTAGCAAAGGAGAATTAAAATATTTTTTAAACTCTCTAATACTTAAACTTTAATTCTATTTTATATCCTAAGTATTTATCATGTCAATAAATAATCTTTTGTTTTGTATAAGAGGATAACCAAGTTCTGGACCATTTTCAAAATTGGGGCTGAAAAGTTATACTTTTAAATTAGTCACTCACTTGCTAAATAAAACTGTCTGAGACAAAGAGCCAGCCATACTCTGAGATCATTTGCTGGCTGTCACTACAGTGTGTTGATCTAACATAGAAAATTCTTTAGGTTTTAAAACATTTCACTTGCAAACACTAAGTATCTGATATCTCTCTCACAAACACATTCTGCAACATTCTCTAGATATATTTTACTTGTAACAAATCTCAGCTACTCTTCATTTTCCACTTAGATTTAGTGAGGCAAGGATACCATATTATTTGCACACACACACACATGCTCACAAGGCATTTTTAAAATAATTTTACTGATTAGCAATCTGCATACCATAATCTTTGAATAATGAGAATACCACAATGTGAAATACTTCAGATGTCTTTGAACTGTAAAACACTAGCCCACTAATAGGTTAACTGTATAGGTAGTTATGTTTGCAAACCTTCCCGAAATATCCACAAATTGAACAGACTGTTCAACCTCACTGAAGCTTTCAAATCACTCATCACAGCACATTGCTGCTTGTTGCTAGCCCTGAAGAAGACATCCTTGGAAATACAAGCTGTTCTTCATCGAACCATTCCATGTCCAGCAAGAGCCAAAAAATTATCTCAAGTACAAACTGTTTAATTACAACTTCTCACGTCAATCTGACAAGCAATCACGAAGTATGTATGGCATTTAACGGATATTTCTGCTAACACATTTTATACGACAAAGAATAATTATTGCAATGAAAATTACCCTTCATCTTTATGTTTCTCACTTAAGACAGCATGGCAAAGGACAAGGTCTCTCATTTTTAACTCATTTTCTCCAAAGCCTCTCAAATTCAAGTATTTCTTTAGACTTTATGAGTGTATATATAACCAAGGCAGCAGATTCAAGATTGATCTTTGAATATTATCTTTTCCTTCTTCTAAACAAGCACATTTCTAAGTCTTCAGGATATTTAGAAAGTACTTACCAAGACACGATGATTGGTGTTTTGTTGTTTGAAGACAAAATGTTGATGTTTAGCTTAACTATTTTATCAAGAATTTTCTCAGAATCTCCAGTTTCATATTTCTTTTACAGAATTAGAATCATGTGACACTTTTTGTTGAAAATACCATAATCACTATACTTTTCTTTGAATCCTGGTTTCTCTGTATAATACTGGCTGTCCTGGAACTCACTTTGTTCACAAGGCAGGGCTTGAAGTCATAGTGATTCACCTGCCTCTGCTCTTCTGTTTCATCTTTTATTGACTGTCTACTGGGTTTTTTGGCTGGTCAGAGTGAAGACAGGTGTTAAAATCCTTTGGATTCTATTATATGAATCCCAGCTAATAAATCTCCCTTTAAAATTCTATCAATGTTCTATCAGCTTAAATTTTGTTTTTGTTTTTCTCTAGAGGACACATGGGGATGACCTGACTTAATATTAAGAGTATATAATCATTTTAGCTTTTTCAGGGTGGCCTTGATTGATACCTGAACGTCACAGGCTATCATCTCAGGCAATGTTGTAACTCTAGATCATAAGACACAATATATATGTATGTATATGATATATAATATATGATATATGACACAGCATATATCACATAAAGCATAAAATATGAAATGCAAAATAGGATATAAGATGTACAGTATATGATATGACATATAACCCATAACATACAACATAAAATAATGTGACTACTGTGATTTACACAGGAGATCCACTTTGAAAGTCACAGGGTAGACACGTGAAACTGCAGGTGTTAATTGTGGCCCTGATGTCTGTCAAATGGTGATACTCCGTGATGCCTTTTCAAGAACAACAGAAATCCTAAGATGCTGCTGCATAGGACTTTTCTTTGAAGCACAGAAAGCAGAGGATGGAATTGTCTGAACTTCGGTTATAGGCCTCATGTTACGCACAGAATACGGTGTAAAATGGATCTTTACTTTGGCTATAAACCAAATAAATGCTTCTCCTTTTAAACTTCTATCCTATATATATATCATATATATGTATATATATACATATATATGTATATGTGTGTGTGTGTGTGTGTGTGTGTGTGTATCAACACTCAAAAGTAGCTAATTGGGCTTATTTCTCTCTCTGGATTCTTTGGAGATCATCTCATTGGAGTAAGTTACTAAAATGAAAAATACATGGTGACTGGGTCTCTTGTTTCCAGTCATTCCTTAACTTTGAAAAGAAGTGAAAATTGGTACTCTAGTGGCAAGTATCAAATGAGATCTAAAGAGTTTACAGGCTGCAGGTTTGATGAGATGACAGAGAAAAATGAACAAACGGAACAAATTAAAGATTCAAATTAACTGTAAGCAGCCAGTTTGGGGGATGTGGAGGGGAGATGAAAGATACACGGTGTTAGAGCTGAAGGAAAAAGAACGTCTCCTGAAAGAGATAAAGGCTTGGTATAGAAGACAAGTAAGTCAGGGATGCACAATTAAATCTGTTGATCATAGTGAAACTGTTTCCAAAGCATGCTGTGTTAAAGGAGAGATATTTGTTTACAGTTAGAGAGAAGGCAAAACTGTAATGAGATCAGTTGTAGGAGGAAAACCAAGTCAGAGTATAGGTCATCCATTCCCAGAGGAAAGGGAAGTCAGAAAACAGCTGGGATAGTGTTCAACACTTGGCCGTAGTAATTTTTACAAGAAAAATGAGAGAAACTGAATGAACACGAATATATTATAAAGATAGCTGAAGACCAAATAATTGTTGTCAGTTCTCATAAATATTAAGGTGCCAAGTATAATCTGGGGCATTGTTTTACCCTAATATTCTACTATTATGAAGAGACTAATGCAAAGAAGCCTCAGTTTCTAATTTCATCGCTTTCGAATGGCTCCATCCCATCAGTGTGTTTATGACGCTTCTGTTATACAAGGCAAAACCTTTAGTATTAAATTTAGACAAATGCCGTCATGAGGTCATGAGATAAATCTATGCAAAATTTCATAATATCCTGCTACAAGGGAACTACTTTTCAATGGCAATTTGGGATTGAGACCTCTTTTTGTGTGAGTATATTTAAATGCCAGTTTCTTTGCAGACAGAACATGGATATTTTATATTTATCTGAATATGAAGTATCAATCTAAATTTATTATTTAGTGTTAGTGCAAATCCTTGCTGCCAATCTTCCACATTCATTAATTCTGTAAAGCAAATTCTAAAGTAACCATGAAAAGTACTGATACCAAAGCATTCAGGTATGTCTGCCTGAGTTTACAAAGTAAAGCATTTTAATCTCACAGGCTTTGGTGTTGAGGAGATGAAGACACTTCAGCAGAATGTACTTCTGTGTTACTCTGATGCTCTAACTTAATGCCCAAAACTTCAGTTTGTTTCTCATTAAAATGTGAATAATGAAGTGGATAATCAACCTCATTAGGTTGAACTAGGAATTAAGGTACACAACACGAATCGATTGTATGGCACATAGTACACCTATCAGAAAGATGCCTTCAGCTGCAAGTAACAGAGAACTTAAGTAAATTCTCAGGCAATTGATTTGCTCAAACACTTTGGGCGGTGGTCTGGAAAACAAGTGTGATCTGGATAAGAAGTCCAGCTAGCACTGCTCTAGGTACTGCCAGTGCCCAGATCTTTTTGTCTCCTAGATTTCTTTAAGATGGCTAGTCACAGAAAGTGGGGTCTCATCCTCACAGCACAATATGCTTAAATCGAGATATCCTGACTCCCACACACCGACTGGTGATAGAGAAGTGGCTTTGTCACAGTTCTCAGCTGTTCTCCAGATCTATCTTTTGTCTCAGTGGCCTGGTTTAAGTGATGTGTTCATCTCTAAGAGAAGATTCTGCTAGGGTAAGGCTAAGAGCATATATATACTTACTTTGAACAATTATTGTAAACCTTAGTTTGCCGCTTTTACAACAAGACTGGTGGTTGTACTTAGGAGTTGGATGTGTATCTTTTGACACACTATTTAAAGAACAGGCTCGTCAGGCTGTGGTGGAACATCCTTTTAATCCCAAGATTTAGGAAGCAGAGGCAGGCACATATCTGTAAATAAAAGACTATCCTATCTTCATACAGGAGCCAGGGCTACATAATTATATATATATATATATATATATATATATATATATATATATATACATACATACACACATGTGTATATATATAATGTGTATATATAATGTGCATATATATAATGTGTATATGTACATTTTATTTATATATATATATATATATATATATATTATATTCACATTAGATAAAGAAATCCTGTCAGTTCAATCCTCACACCCGCATCCTTCCTCTACTTTCATTGCTTGTTTGGTTTGTGAGTTTTATACAAGGCAACATTGAGATGAGGAATTTGTGCCAATAATTTATGATTATTTGGATTTACCATTTTCAAACCGTACTAACAAAGAATATATAGTCAGAAGTAATCAGACTCCAAATGTTTGTGCTTTAGTGACTCTTGGTGGGATAATGTCTTGAGGTGCTGAGTAGCCTCGGTGAGCCATAGATCCTGTGTATCCTTAGTGTGGTTGTCTTAGGCAGCCCACATGCTGCCTTTGACTGGGCAGTTCAGACTGTGTTATGGAGCAAATTAGGTTATTAAATATAGCTGTGGTCAACCTGTAAATGTTTTATTGAGATTTAGGTTACTCTATTCAAAATGAAGGACTATCTTATGATGTCAAAATGGTTTTTAATCTAAGAAGTTAAAAAAAAAGTGTCCCCATACATTGTTGTCAACTAGTATTGAGTTATTTTAGGAATTCAGAGTTGAAGGTGATTGAGGGGATTGGCAAGTAATTAATGGCAGGTATGGACATTTAGATCCATGTCATCCTTTCATATCTCCCCTTCTCTCCCCCGGAGACCAAATATTAAAGTTTGTTACAAAATTTCCTTATATTCAGCAAAGTGAGACAGTGCCTCTGTGTGTGTGTGTGTGTGTGTGTGTGTGTGTGTGTGTGTGTGTGTGTGAGTGTGTATCGTAATCTATATGTTTATGGCATCAGAGTCACCTCACAGACACTTTAGATCCTGCCTTCATTTCTAAGGATCACGAATAATCACATTTCTGGCTCAAACTCAAAATATGTTAAATGATCCAATCGTTTTAACATGGGATAAGTCAGTCTTCATTTTAAAGTTCAGAAAATGAGAAGATAATTGCTAACCAATAATTGACAAGCAACTAGAAATATATTCAGCAAATATAAATTGTAATGGTTTGGGACTAATATTGTTAGTAAAAAGGTACATGTACGTGTATACTTGGGCTGTAAGAAATAAAGATGATATCTATCTATACATCTTCATTGGTACTGTTAGGGTGCTGGCATCTATGTGACCATAGAATGTCAATTTGAAAAGTTATAACTAACTGATTATTAATAACTTAATGCATGTGTTTTTTGAATAACTACATTGGGCACCAATGGGAGGAGAAGCCCTTGGTCCTTTGAAGGCTCAAACCCCCAGAATAGGGGAATATCAGTTTGGGGAGGTGGGAAGGGGTGGGTGGCTGGGTGGGGGAACATCCTCATATAGGAAGGGGGAGGGGGAGGGGATAGGGGGTTATTGGACAGGAAACTGGGAAAGGGGATAACATATGAAATGTAAATAAAAAATATCCAATTAATAAAAGGGGAAACTTTAAAATGTTTGCACTATTCTTATGAAAATAGAGTTTTCAGGTGCTTTAGAGATGACTCATAGGTGAAGAGCACTGACTGTTATTGTGAACTCATGTTCAGTTTCGAATACCTGTATTAGACAATACATAACTCCCTGTAATGCCAGGTAAAAGGAATCTGATTCTCTCCTGACTGCCCAGGTATCTACATATACATGGTGTACACAAACTCATAAAGAAATATATATATATATATATATATATATATGTGTGTGTGTGTGTGTGTGTGTGTGTGTGTGTATAATATTAAAAGAATGAAATAATATTTGCTTTCTGGACAAATATGACACCAGAATTATATTTAGTGAGATTTTTGTGTCCTTGCTTTTTAAAAGAATTTGAGGAAAGCAAGAAGTCATGATCATTAACAGAGGGCCAGATAAGTTCAGATTGGGCTCAGGGTACTTATAAGAATCATACCTTTCTATAGGAACTGCCAGCAACAACAAAACCTTTCACTGTAGTTCTGTTGTTTCTTTGTTGTTTGTTTTCCATGAGATTGGTTGCACTGCATGCTTTACCCATTTCCTAATTTCATTTTCACAGGTAACATCACACTTTATAAAACAGTTTATAACTTCCCAAAAAGTATCTTTTATTAACCATGTACAATCCTCCTGGTTCAGTGAAAGCCTGAGGAATGAGCTGTTCATAAAATGTCTAGAGACCAAGTGAGTAGCCCCTACTGGGGCATCAAAATGCAGTAATCCTCAGCATCTGTCATCACCACTGCCACAGAATTCAACTCTACTATTGTGTATGATTTAAAGAAATTTATTTGAGAGTGAAAACTCACACACACACACACACACAGCATAATTGCCTCCTGTGATAGTTAATACTTGTGCGTATAATATATTATCTGTGTTCATTTATGTGGTTGATGAACACATAACAATTAATTGTCTGTAAGGAATCCTGACAAAAAGTTTTTGTTTGGGATTTTGGATATTACTAAAATAAGAAAACAAATAAAAATTATTTTTAATTCTTCTTATAATTATAATTTCTATAAAAATAATCTAAAGTGCCCAGTCAAAGACACATTGTCTATGATCTCCAAAAAGTCTCAACAGATTTAGACTTTGTGTAATTATTACAGATTGGTATTAATTAGTTAAATATTTCAGAATTTTATTATACAGGTATCATTATAAATTTCTAAAGATAACCATTTAAACAAACTAATACTTAGTAATGTTTATAAATAATAAAAGAGGACATACTGAAAAAACACACATGCACATACACATCATAGTCTTCATAAAAGTAAAGGTGCTTCACAATAGTATTCTTTACAAGACGATGATGACATTTAAGAAAGATAGGCTGTTTAACATGATCCACAAACCATTCTAATAGAGATTGTGTTTTTAAGCTTCATGCTTGCAGGCAGGCATAGATATGGAGAAACACTTAAGAACTACAACCTGATTGCAGACTGACAGACAGACAGACAGACAGACAGAGATAGAGACTGAGACAAGGATAGACTCATGGGTTTTTGAAAACTCAAAGCCCACACCAATTAACACACTTCTGCCGACAATGCCACACCTCCAAATCCTTTTACTTCTTAAATAATAACATTCCCTGGTGACTAAGAATTCAAATGTATGTGCATATATATTTTTTTTTTCAAACAAGCTCAGCATCTTATGCAATTTATTCAGCCTTTGTTAGGAAGGATTCTTCACAGAGTAGGTGAAACTACCAAGTAGTAGTACTAGAAACATCTATGTGTATGTGTATGTGTATATGTATGTATATACAGCACTAAATGTATGCATATACAACACTGAAGAGGATCAGCACATTGTTGATTGATGTTTGTTCATTTATATGTATGTATAATAACTATAAATTTGTGAAGGGGAGGTCAGAGATGAGATGAATAGGACATATGAAAAGGAGGAACTATGTAATTATCTTTTAATTTAATAAAAAATTCTCATATTCAAAATGCCTGGCAGGAAACACCCGCTATTTTAGTATAAACTACATCCAGGAGGGCTTGCTTAATAAACCTATCACCCTAAAATATATAAAATGTTACTACTTTGTTGATCGATGGTAAAGTTGATTCTCATTTTTATATACAGATGTGAACATTGTTTCTGTGTCCAGCATTGTCTCTAACCTGATTTCTGTAGCTATCCCTGAAGGGATGACCTTTGGTGGCTCTATAGGATATTGATATAGAGTTATCCCTTTAAATTATTCCAAGGTGATTTTTTTTTATCCAGGCATTTGCATCCAGAAGGTAGACAACCACTGATTTGCCTTTGAAAACCACTTAACCAGTACAGTTGCCAGGGAACTTTGTCACTGGATTATTTTAAATATACTTTTTATTGTTGACCAACTAAGTACCAGGCATTATCCTCTACTTAGGACCATGGGCCAGAATGAGCTCACTCCAAAACACACACAATATGTAAAGTTACAGGAAATCAAGCATCCAGTTATAATAATAAAAAAAAAGAGTGGAAGGAGAGAAACAAGTAGTAGCCTCAGCATAGAAATAAGTCTTAGTAAGCACCCGTGGGGGCATTCCTGTTAGAACCTGCTAGGTGTGTCTAGCCTACCACTGAGCATTTATTAACATCGCTGGTGTAGTGATGGATGTTGGAAGCAAACAATAATCATAGAATTGCAATAGATACCACATTTTAAAGGACTATTTGTTTCACT
Organism: Rattus rattus; assembly: GCF_011064425.1. Lineage (NCBI taxonomy): Eukaryota > Metazoa > Chordata > Mammalia > Rodentia > Muridae > Rattus > Rattus rattus. Next base: position 95,209,925 of record NC_046159.1, on the reverse strand, counting down.
ACCTTTAACGAAAATGTCTACTATCATATCCATGAGTATGTATGGACCCTGAGACTAAATATTTTAAGAAACCATCTCAGCGTTAGCTGTACAAATGAAGTAGATATGTGTTTGCCACAATGTTACTTTTAATAAATTAATACACTTACCACACTGCCATGTATCAATTATGCAACCTAATTAGTTTGTCTTATATACATGTAAATTCAATATTTCGGAATGGCGGCTACGCATGTTCCTTCATGTACAGCTCCATAGTCACATATCTTCTCTCTGAAATTTAATTTTATTTAGCATGCTATCTACAAGTCTGTAAAAGGTGTGATTTCAACATCTTAAAAACAAACACAAATATTTTGACTCTTATGATGTGCTTACTCCCCGCTTTTATAATTGAGCTATAACCCTTCTGTAAATGATTTGTTATTTGTTTTGCAATGACAGTGATTAAACCCTGTTCCTGAACAGTAAATAAACACTGTACTAATGCCCTATTATTTCCAGCTCTAGTAAAATTAGAAATAAATGGTTAGACCAGTGATGTTCATCATATGAAGGATTAAAATAGTTTTTATTACAATTATTTGTGAGGGAATACAATAATGAATGTAAGAATAGTAAATAGTTTCTTAAACATTCTTACATTAAATGCAATTATGGGCAAAACTCTTTTTAATATATACACCAAACTGTGACAAATGAAAAACACATTGTTTTATATCATTCACTGAACTAAAACTGTAATGGACTCTTCAAGTTAGGTGATAATCCCTTTGTCATTATAGCCATTAATAATTCCAAATTTTTACTCTACTGCTACCCTTATCACAGTGGCATGCCCTTACTTTTCCATTAGAAGGGACTGGTGATGGCAGGAATAATGAAGCTAATCAGTCTGACAGTCTACTTGGTTTCCACTCTCTGTATATCTGCAGGGCAAAAGTCCTGCAGAATTTTTAGATCCATGGTCTCTAGAGTACCAGGAAAATATCATATCATCTAGCTAAGGTAGGCTTTATCTTCATCCATATTCAAGAAAAAAAAAACATCCTTCTGAACTCCCATTTTCAAGTTCAGACTGTATTTATCCCATCTCTGTAATTTAAACTTTTAAGTAGAATATGTCAAAAGTGAAAATCGTTTTGAATCTTCTAGAGGCTTCTTCATCATTCCCCATGTCTCTGTTTATTAATTCTTCCCTTTTTGCCTTTTTAAATATATTAAAATAACTTAACATTGTTAAGGACTCTTTGTTATTTAATATTTAATAATGACCTTTCACAAATCCTCTTCAGTCTAAATTACAAGTACCTTCTCTCTATACCTACTGGCCACGTTGCTATCTCACATCCAACATTACAGTAACTGTTGCCTATTGTATGCTTTTAGCCCTCCGTATAATATTTAATATATTGCTTAGAGGAGTCTTTAATAAGAGGCCAAATCATGTCATTCCTCTCCTCAAAACATTCCATTTGTTTGATCATTTAAAAATAATCTCTAGAGTCTCATAGTTGTCTATTTCCTCTTTGCAAACACTTTATTCTATTCTGCTTATTAGAAATGTTCTTCTGTTGAATGACATCTAGGTTGTTTCCAGCTTCTGGCTATTATAAATAAAACTGATATGAACATAGTGGAGCATGTTTCCTCATTATATGTTGGAGTATCTTTTGGGTGTATGCCCAGGAGTAGTATAGCTGGGTCCTCAGGTTCAATGTTCTGAGGAACAACCAGACTGATTTCCAGAGTGGTTGTCCCATCTTGCATTCCCACCAAACCCAGTCACTATTGATGATGCCAAGAAGTGCTTGCTGACAGGAGCCAGATATGGGTGTCTCCTGAGAGGTTCTGCCAGAGTCCTACTGATACACTTGAGGATGGTTGCAGCTAACCATTGGTATGTGCGCAGGGATCCCAATGGAGGAGTTAGAGAAAAGACTGAAGGAGCTGAAAAGTGTTTGCAACATCATAGGAAGAACAACATCAACAAATCAGACCACACCACAGCTCCCAGGGTCTAAACCACCAACCAAAGAGTACACATGGAGGGACCTATGATCCCAGCCACCTATGTACCAGAGATGGCATTGTCCAGCATCAGTAGGAGGGAAAGCCCTTGGTTCTATGAGGACTTGTTTCCCCAATTTAGTGTAATGCCAGGGTGTTGAAGTTGGAGTGGGTGGGTGGAAGTGGAAGTACCTCACAGAAGCAGGGGGAGGATGGAGGAGGTAAGGGAGACAGGAAAGGGGATAACATTTGAAATGTAAATACAGAAAATATCCCTGAATAATATTTTTTTAAAAAGAAATGTTTTTTTTTGAACTTTGGTATTGTCCTATCATAAACAAAACCCCACCTTCTATTTCTGCCTTCCCCTGTCTGAATATTCTCCCAAATCAGTCCTTTTGTTTGATCCTCATGCACACAAATGTTGACTTGCTTTTTGACACCTCATAGCTCATAGGTTTTTTTTGTTGTTTTGTTTTTTTTTGTTTTGTTTTTTTTTTTTTGTTTTTTTTTTTTTTTTTGGTGCCTACAGTACTCTCCACTCCTTGCCTACTGTCAGTATCTTTCACTCACTCTCAGAGCCCTTCCTGACAAAACTTACTTTTAGACACAAATATGTCTCTGGTTTTATTTATTGCTGAACCACCAGTGCTTTCAATACCTGAAATACAATGGCTACTGAGTAAATTAATTAAGCCATTAATTGCACTTTATGCTTCCCATGGTTTCTGTAATACTATGTATAAAAAGGTGATTTATGGAGACTTATATTTTACTATTAATTTCCATTAAGCATTCAAACGCACTTTTCCCTGGGGAGTAAAGTGACCATGGACACATTTCCAGGTTCTGACATTTATCTTTAGGAGTATTTCTCTTTGTAAGTCTCCATCACAGGCACATTCATTTCTCCCACACAACTACCATTAAAGAGGTATTAAAATGTTCAGGGGCTTCTCAACCATTCATTAACAACACTCATGTAGCTGATTTTGGGGTAAAAGAAAACTCATGCTAATTCTAGGGTGTGTCTGAATCGCTGGTTCTGTGCAGCAACTGGAAGGTGAATATTTTCTCCTTATCAGAACTCACATGCGGCAAACATGGGATTTGCATTCTAACAATAGGCAATATTTCAATTTAAATGCATTTAAATTATAGTCGTTGTTCCCATTAGTTCTCAATTTAGAAAATATTTATAAAATTGATTGACTTTCTAAGTACTATTTTTATTTACAGGTCATTTAATTTTCCTTTCTATACATGTAATCAGAATTATGAAAAGGTAGTCAGGAGTTGTAAAGCTAATAAATTTCTTGATAGTCCTTTCTATGTCCCTGAAGTAAATATGAATGCTTATGTACTTACCTTCACAAACACATAGATATATATTGTGCCTTCTTATAATCCTTACAACTTTGTCTTGTAGTTGCGTTTTTTGTATATCAATCATTTCTATAGATGAAGACTATGAGAAATGATATTTATTTCTTTACCTTTAAATTTCTGAAGCCAAATACAGATGCTTCTGGAAGATTTAAAGAAATTTTTCCTCTTTTGATAATACCATTTAAGAATTTATGTCACAGAGATGGAAAAATATAGCATGAATATGTAAATAAATAGGTGCTTAGTAGATTTTGCATGTCAGTGATATGTATGTCACTAAGCCAGATTGTCATAAACTGTCACCAGAGGTATGCTAATTCTTCACTGTATAAGTGGTATTTTCATGTTTTGTATTGGAATGTTGTGAATGCTGCCCTTAACTGTGCACATTAGCATATTTAGATATCCCAAGAAACTAAAAATTACCTAAGGAGAATACATGGTTAAGATATAAGCAACCTTATTTCTAAGCATATATTTTTGATTTTGACCTTGATGTTTTCAGCTGCCTCACTTTGAAAATCAAGGTGCATTAAGACAAACAGAGAGTATATATTGTATCATTTCTGTCAAACCGAGATAGTAAATGACAGGTATCTACTTTGCATTCTAGATTCAGTTTAGGAAGTGAGTATGCCTTATTCCTACAGGGCAGGTAAACTGTATATTTGCAAAATGCCAAGAACATTTTCATTTAAATATATGGGGAATCTGTATGGTATTCATGTATGCAGTTACAATGGTTAATGACTTTACCACATATGGAGGAGCTAGGAAGACACTAGTCATAAATAATCTACTACTTAGTAGAGAGGAAGAATGAAAATATGAATGATTAGTCTCAATTGGTACTATTAAGTAGCCATATCATTGCATATAAAATTCCTTAAATTATGAAGATAACAGTTCTTTGTTTTGCTATATTTATGTCAACAAAGTAAATAAATCAATAATCTGTCTGGGGAAGCAAATTTTAGAGTATCTGTGATAAAATAATATTCAAGCATTATCGAAGGATTTTGTTTAAGGCCAAGTATAAAGGAATACAAGCCCTACAAATTAATAAATTATGGAAAAAGATGGAAGAAATAAAATGTATTTGGGAAAGACAGAAATAGAATAGAAATGATTGCATGTAGAAAATTAGCATGCCCAGAAAATGATGTCAATGAATAAAAGTAGAATAGTAAGTTTGTGTATTTCCACATTCCCACAGGCAAACCTCCAAAACCAATATTCATAGAACTCGGGGCCTTACATATGTTGAGCATTTGCTATGGCACAAAACTAAGCCTCCAGCATTAAGGTACAAGGTTGAACTTATCAAAAGTACTAGCTTTTGGAATCAAAACTATTTTAAAGACAGAAAATACAAGTTAGAGTCACAATAAATATGCAAAACATTCACAACTTACTAATATTTTAGAGAGAGAGAGCTATGTCAGGAAGCTTCTTGTTTACTTTGTAATTTGATGATGTCATTTCAAAAATTTGTCACATATTAATGACAAGTTTTACAAATCAAAATAAATTTGGAAATTATACCAAGCTGTTTGTTTTAAGACAAATACTATACTGCTCTATTAGGATTCCAACTGCCCACTGTATTATTTAATATCCAGATAACTTGGGAGAGAGTATGAATAACACAACATCTTCAAGTCTGAAAGGTTGCAGAATTTTTGAAATTGATGAAAAGTAACAGTAAAATTAACTGGAACAACTCTACTTTATCTGATCTTGAAACTGTATGGTGTGTTTTTGGTTTCAATAGATTATATTCAATTAAGCATGTAAATTTATAAATGCTGTTGTATTCTTCCTATGATATGTAATATTTAATGGCTTTGGCATCTACAAGTGTTTCTACAGCTTTGTAAATGTAAATTCCATGAGCCGAATATATGTCTTTACCTCTGTTGCGTTTTCTAGGAGGCTCACGTTTTTTGATGAGGGTTCTACGTAAGAATTTACTTATTCCATAGTCCCATAATACCACATGATTAACATTATGATTTTCATTTTACCAGTGGTTAACCTACCCTGGATCATAAGTCTTCAGTTCCAAAGGTTGTAATAATAGACATACCATAGCATTGTCCAATACCTAAAGTGTGTTCAAAAGAACCATGACGTACTAAATATGTAAAATAGCTTAATTGCTATTTTACATCATACATGATGATATTTATGCCTGCTTAAAATAAATTATTTTAGTAGTATTATTTGAATGTTCTATATGTGTGAGCTTATAGAGTTAGAGTTAGAAATATCTAGTTTATAATGTAACTGAATATATATCATGTTGAATATAAAGTTAATTGAAAATTTGGCTGAGAAAAATGACATATGTAGACTCCAAGCATCATCTGTTGTTGTCTCCCAAGATCAGCTTAAGTATAAAACTCTGATGTAGTTAGAACACAGGGATTTAAATATATATTTTCGGAAGCAGACCTGAATGCAGTTGTAACTATGCTGCAAATTGTAAATGAATTACTGATATCTAACATTTAGTGTCTTGACATTATTACTAATATAATTAGTGTCACTCTGCCTATGAATATGAATGTGATAATTAGAGTCACATTAAAATAATAATTTACCCTCCACTGTATATTATATTTTATGTATTCTTCAGAGATATGGACAGAAAGAATGATTAAGTGATTTGTTTAAAGTGGAACAATGTTTATGTAATAATGAGCATGTATAGTAAGGAGCCCAGGTTAACTATATATGCATATTTATAATTACGTTGTGTAATTCACCAAAATATTTTCAATTAGATTATTTTAATGGTCACACAGCATACCTTTTTTGAAAGAATTAACAAAGACAATTTTCAAAAGGGGAACCAAGAGAGATACTGGTAAATTGTGCTGTAACACGTACTGCAGAAAAACACCATAGAACGCTGGACTTATTATTGAGAAGACAAAAGTTTATCAGCCATAGAGTACTCTGTGGCTCGAGCTACTGGAAGGAAGTCATGTATGCATGCATGTGACTGTGTGTGCACCTACCAGGCATTCACGTTTATGCTTTATCCCTGCTCCATGTCTCTATAGAACCTATTCTGCTTCTCTAACCTCAAGTGTTTAATTTGACAAGTAGAAATTGGACCTTTCATTCAATAAAACTCTCATTTGCGTTTTAGAAATTAAGAAACAGACCCAGCAGGTGCCTGTGATTGAGCACTTAAGATGATAATGATTCTGAAACAAAGTCTGGTGTGTTCCAGGCGTCTCTCCCGCCACTTTCTGGCAGCTGACAGTGATTCACTCTCAGTGAGCGAACAAGTAGTCAGAGAGTTCCGGGGTGTCAAGAAACTGTCATAATTTTCACAGGTTCACCCAGCACAGAAATTAAATGTGAGCCTGCTGACAACACTTTCAGTTCTTCATGCAACCAAAAAGCACTGAGCAGAGCAATTTGTACTAAGGTCCAGCTTTTGAGTTCTCCAGTTCCAGTACAGCTGCAATGCTGTCTTCTCTTTAAGATCCGTTTTCCTCCTTCATTTTCAAAACATTTCTAAGATTGACGTTAGGTGAATGTTGGTTTGGCAGTCAACCCTCCAGGTTTTAAAAATATACATGCAAAACATTGGTAGTCCAGTAGCATTTGAGCTAATTTTGAAGAAACACTGAATAAAATTTGAATATCGTATGGAAGTGATTCCCAAAATTCCACCTACAGAGTATTTCTAGATTCATCTACAGTGCATATTTAGCATGTGTCGTAAATCCAATGAGCATACACAGACTTGTGTCCCCAATTGCAGCTGTAGCCGCTCTGTCCACTGGTGTGGTACATACATGAGTCTTAGGTTAGCAGCGTGAGATCAACTCAATTGCAAGTTATAGCATCTTTCTGCTTAAGAGCCTTCATGACTTAGGGTTTAGTCATAATTTTATGTAAGTGTAAATTACTTTCCCTCTTTATGTATAAATGTTCTAAATGATCAGACTCTTCTTTTTTCTCCTTCACTTTTATCTTGTCTTCATTTTACTTTTTAAATGCTTATTGTTTCCTTCCTTCTAAAAAAGTTACTTATTCAAACCAGAAAACACAGAAATATTAAATGAAAACAAGACTCTCTTATGGTGTCGTACCTATGAGATAATTAATATTGTCAATTTGTTAAATTCTATTATCACCTGGAAACAAGCATCTGGTCTTGTCTGTGAGGGATTTTCTAGATTGGGTTAGTTAAGGTAGATCCATTGTATCAGTGGGCAACATTCCTCAATAAACTATGGTTTTTGCACTGAGTAATATGAAGGAAGTTGTAAGAGCACAAGGATTTGTCTTCTTTAGCATCTTAACAATGGGTGTAACTTCTGGTGATCTTCTTGGCATCACAGTGTTGCCAAGGGAAGGCAGCAAGTGGGAGAGTAGCATTGGCTATGGGGATCATGCTAATAGCTGACAGCCCCAGTAATAGCTACTGGGGATTTACAGGGCCAATACTACTAATGGAACAAAACTTAATTATCTGTGGCTAGCAGGAATGCCCAGGGAGAAACTGTGAAGTCTTTTAACTCTTTAAGTGTTCATACATATGGACAGAGAGACAGATATACATTTGGTAATTAATTCCGGCTGGCAGCAACAGGAAATTAAGAAAAGGATTAATTGTTAGAGTTACTTTCTCTCTAGAGGCTTGGACTGATTAACTCTTCATGAACCAGAAAGGAAAGAAAGGAAAAAAATTTAAATCCTTTTTCCCCTTTTATTAAAAGTTTTTTTCCTTCCATTTTTATTAAATTGGGTATTTCTTATTTACATTTCAAATGTTATTCCCTTTCCCAGTTTCCTGTCCATCAGCCCCCTAACCTCTCCACCTCCCCTTCTATATGGGTGTTCCCCTCCCCATCCATCCCCCATTACTACCCCCTTCAACAATCCCCTACACTGGGGGTCCAGCCTTGGCAGGACCAAGGGCTTCCCACAAGTGCCCCAACAAGGCTATTTACTGATACCTGTGGAGTTTTATACAAGGATATGCACAGATTCACATACACTTGTACACACAGATTCTGGTCAGATGGAACACCTGTTTCATCTACTCCACTAGTGCTCATGTATATTTATGTTTAAACCTACACATGTGTGTGTGTGAGTGTGTGTGTGTGTGTGTGTGTGTGTGTGTGTGTGTGTGTGTATACAGATAAACAGATATCCACAGTTGGATAGATGTTTGGGGCAAAGCCTCCCAAGTGATCACCTTATTTGTTTTCTCTGGCCTTATATAGACATAAGTTCTTACAAAATCACCTCATAGATAAAATGTTACAGAAAAGGGATTCGCAGAAGGATGTTGATGTTCAAGAAGTGTTTCATTCTATAGTCATTGTAATTTCAAAGCACTGGTTTGATATGGCCTCCCTCTAGCATAGTGGACACCTGCAGTTTAATCCTTGGATAGGACCTGAATGAATGTTTTTCCTTGATCACTAATTGATCCCAAACCTATTTGTCTTTGTCGTGTAATAGTAAAGGTTCATTTATTTATTATGGAGCCTTTAGTTACTAGTCTATGAGGAGAGGGTACATTATATACTTGGTTCTAACTTTATTATATCTTTCTAGTAAATGAACTAAAATTGTCTCTTAAAACTTCCTAAAATTATTTTAATCAAATCAGGAATTCTGTAAAGTCATTAACCCTTCTAAACAGTATATAGTTCATGATAGTTCTTTGTGTAGATCTGCAGGAAATCTGCTCAGTAAGGAGGGCAAATACTCAGGAATCTTTATGCTGTGTGATAGTGATGGGAAAAGACCTATCAGCGGAAAGAAGCAATCCTGGCCTGCAATTTGTGAAAACCGGATTCAGAGTTGACCCATCACAGCCATGCAAACACAGCAGGCCGTCTCTGGGAAAGTCACCCGCACACTTTAGCCTATTCCAGGTGGCTTCTAACATGTAATATCAGCAGCCGATATCATGTTGTCCCTACCATACCAAATCATTATGGAGTCACTAGACTAACCAAAAGGAACTCTTATCTCCCTAAGGTTTTTTGTTTTTTAAATCAGTCATTTTGCCAGAGCAACAAGGAAAGAATCTAAGACAACATCTAAGTGATAATAATATTGAAGGTAACCTTCATGGTTTCTATCTCACTAGATAGATATCTCACTATCTCAGGGTTTGGATTGTGTCAGCAAGATGGGTTCTTACCACTTCTTGTCACCTTCTCTCAGTGCAGTTGAAATGCCATGTACAGTTGTGTTGAAGATGTGTGTGCAAATATGTTGCTCTCTGTGCTAAGTGAAAGCTTCTCAAGGCCTTGAAATTTGCTTCTATCATTTTTATTTGTCGTAAAATAAGACCTAGTAGAATGCATAATGTTAATTTGACATTTGCCTTATTAGTACATCTTTTAAATTAATAGTGTAAACAAATACACTTATCTAAAATAAAACTATGTGTAAGCAAGCCAATTAGAAGCAAACAAGGGCCTTTTTCTGAGTTGTTAAACAGTGCAGATTCCATGAGTCAGTGAAGCAGATTCCTCAGTTCAGGACGCAATGCATTGTCAAGTGTCTCACTGCAGAGTGGGGAGATGGCTCCTTTATTTCTCAAGCCACTGCCTTACAGGTTACCTCATCAAACATAATTAATGAAAGCACAAATAATTGTCACTTTACACTGCTAACATTTACATGATTTATTTTTGATCCACATTTCATCAATCATACATTTACAATATTGGCTCAAATTTTTATTTAGTTCCTTTGAGTGAAGTGTTTTCTATTTCAGGATAGTCCTTTTATTCTGTATACATTTCTTCTCTGTGTATATGAGTCTATATTTTGAAGTTTACTCCCTCAGTAAAATATTGTTTTATAAGTTTTGACATTCTCCCAAGCTAGTCAGATTGCATTCTTCGTTTCAATATGGTAGTTCAGATAACTTTAGAAATCAGATGGATTTCTCATTTTTTAACATTATGTGGAGTGTTGTATCTGCATGTCTGTTTGTGGGCCATGTGCATATCTGCCAAGGAGGGCAAAAGGTGGTGTCAGATACTCTGTAACTGTAGTTACAGATTTTTAACTGCCATGTAGGTGCTAGGATTCAAACCCATGTCCTCTGGAAGGACAATGAATGCTCTTAACCTCTCAGCTAGGTCCCCAGCCGTCACGAACCCAGTGAGATATTAATTTTATTTTATGGTTTAAAACTTAAATCCTGTAATTAAACAGGAAACCACCTGATACATGATTTTATGCACAATAAACATTGAGATTTACTGTTTTATGTACATTAAAAAGGTGACTTCAGATTACCCCATACCTAGCCAAAATTGAGAAAGCTTAATAATCACTTAATAATAAATCACCTTCAGATGGTATTTGACAAGCAAAGTGACATCAAAATATAGAGTTTACATTTACATCATAGAACGCTGGAGGGGATTCCCAGGCTACAAGCTTCTAGCAGGAAACAGGACTTTGGGGAAGTTTGTAGATATACAGGCATCAAGAGTTTAAAGGCCCAGAACATGGGGATGAATTAGCATTTAGAATAAAGATGCAACACCAGGGGGAGTGGAGAACTCAACTAATTCTAAGTTCATGTATGCAGGCAGATTTGGGATGAGGGACGCTAAGTTTAAGAAAATTGGCTGGATGAACATAGTGGAGCACGTGTCTTTTTTTATATGTTGGGGCATCTTTTGGGTATATGCCCAAGAGAGGTATAGCTGGATCCTCAGGCAGTTCAATGTCCAATTTTCTGAGGAACCTCCAGACTGATTTCCAGAATGGTTGTACCAGTCTGCAATCCCACCAACAATGGAGGAGTGTTCCTCTTTCTCCGCATTGCTGTCACCTGAGTTTTTGATCTTAGCCATTCTCACTGGTGTGAGGTGAAATCTCATGTTTTGATTTGCATTTCCGTTATGACTAAAGATGTATGTACAACAATGCCAAGCAACCAGAACTTCCAGGGACTAAGCCACTACCTGAAGACTATACATGGACTGACCCTGGACTCTGACCTCATATGTAGCAATGAATATCCTAGTAAGAGCACCAGTGGAAGGGGAAGCCCTGGGTCCTGCTAAGACTGAACCCCCAGTGAACTAGACTGTCGGGGGGAGGGCGGCAATGGGGGGAGGGTGGGGAGGGGAACACCCATAAGGAAGGGGGGGAGGGAAGGGGATGTTTGCCCGGAAACCGGAAAAGGGAATAACACACGAAATGTATATAAGAAATACTCAAGTTAATAAAAAAAAAAAAGAAAAGAAAAGAAAAGAAAATTGGCAAAACTGAAAAACTAGAAGGCATGCAGATAGTCACTATTAGGGCCAGAACGTAAAATTAGCAATCTTGGTCATTCAGCAATAGTAAAAGTAGTTAGGTTGCTTTTAATATCTTGCTAGCAGAAAATAAAATATTTTAAATTCTACTTTTAAGAAATAAAAGCATTTTCCTCTTAATTACTATACTTTCTAAAATAATCATAATTTGCCTTTTTTTCATGTGTGGAATTGAGACAACAAATGGTTTTGATATTCAAAATGTACAGTTGGTCTCTGAACATATTAACTCAACTAGCTATTCCAAATTTAGAGTTTGTGCTGTCATTTGTTAGCACATTATCCTGCAGACATATTCTGAATCATAATATCTTGAAACGTCCTGCCCTCGGGATGATTATGTACCTGCCACCCGCTCCCTTGCCTCAATGTTACATATTTCTTTAGTCAGCATCATACACCTTTAAGAAGGGAGTCAACTAATGCAAATGAGAAAGTGGCGTGTTCTACAATTTGAATCTGGAGTTTAAAACAGAATAAAAATAGAATTGAAACTGCCAATCAAAATCGTAATGATTATAAAGGTTATTTAAATGGTCTTTTTTTTAATTAATCAGAAGAGCTATTTCTGTGTTTTGCTTTAAAAGTTAATAAACCACTGATACACGGGCCAAATGATTTTCTATTTCATTTTGTTATTTGTAGAAATGGTGTGGAAGCAAAATCTTTAATACTTTTTCTACTTCTCTGCCTCTTCTTGTGTGTATGTATATGAAGCTTTGAATCAGACCAATCCATGGAAAGAAAAATGATACAGTTACAGAAACAGAAATTGTGTGATGCTACAATTTACAATATTTCCCATGTTTTTCTTAAGTATTTTAGATATTTTAACATAATTGCATAGCTAAATTCTTGTGTGTGTGTGTTTTGTCTCTTGAGCAAGTGAAACTCATGAAAAGTGTACAAAGGAATATGGAGTCTATATTATATTTCCAAGAGAAAGCAGTTCTTCCCATAGGTATTGTGTCTTCAGACTATCCTCATGGTCAGGTAGAGGAACTTTTATGGGAACCTTGGCAGAATATGCACATTCTTTCTACAGAAAGTTCTTTTAATATAAAATCACCCTGCAGGCCTGTCCTTAAGTCTCTCTTCTAGATGAATCAATGAGACATAGCTACATTTAATACTTTCTTAAATAAAGTTTTGGAAATTCTAATTTCCATCAGGCAGTCAGACTTAGGCTTTAATTTTATCACTGTAGTATAGTTTTTTTCAAAAGTGCACCACCTCTCAAGTGCACTTTCATTAAATGCATCTCTGCAATATCTTTTTAATGATAATTTCTGGAACTACTATTTCTAATTAATCATTCCATATGTTTACATCTCAAATGATATCAGTTATCCCTCCACCAAACCCCCATCCAAGATCTGCCCTCCCCTTTGCCTGTATGATAGTGCTCCCCCACTCACCCACCCTCTCCTGCCGCACTGCTCCAGCATCCCCCTATGCTGGGGCATCAAACCTTCCCGGGACCAAGAACCTCTCCTCCCACTGAGGTCAGGCAAGGCTATCCTATGCTACACATGTATCTGAGCCATGGATCCCTCCAGGTACACTCCTTGGTTGGTGGTCTAGACTCTGGGAGAACTTGGGTGTTCAGGCCAGCTGATATTTTTCCAGTAAGGTTACAATACCCCTCTGCTCCTCCAATCCTTCCTCCAGCTCCCCACTAGGTTCTCTGAGCTCAGTCTGATGGTTGGCTGCAAGCATCCACATATGCATTGGTCAGTTCCTCACCGGAACCACTGCACCAAGTTTCTGTCATCAAGCACCTCTTGACCATAGCAACAATGTTGGGTTTGTTGTCTGCAGACATGATGAATCCCCAAGTAGGGCAGTCCCAGGTTGACCCTTACTTCATTCTCTGATCCTTTTTTTTGTCCCTGTTCGTCCTTTAGACAGAAACATTTTTGGGTTAAAAACTATGATGGGTGGGTGGCCCCTCCCTCAAGTAGGGGGGAAGTCCTATTTTTAAAATGTTCTGTTTTCTTTGAGTTTCAAGATTTTTTTTTAAAAATGTTCTCATAGTTGCTATGAATAGACGATTGGACACTTGGAATCACATGGTAAGGGATAAATGAAACATAGAATCTTAAAACAAATACAAACATAAAAAGTCTACTTCCAATTAAGGAGGGTAATTATGTTACTAAGCTGGCTATTATAATTAACTGTCTGTCTTGTTTTGTAACATTAAGAATATAAATTAATCAGTCCCTCTGGTAGCATGACAAGAACCTGCCCTCTTTATAAGCAATATGTTAGCATGAAAATTAGCTTTCAGGTATGAAAAACAAGTAAAATGATGACATTTTTAAAAATATTAATGCAATAAATTAAATTTTAGTAAAGTATCAAAGAAAAGAAAAGGAAAATATTCAAATTATCTTTTAAAAAGTTCTAGAAAATAATGTTTTGATGGTTTACAGTCATAAAAAGAACATCTACAAAGAGAATCTTCATAGAGTTTGGGTATTTTGAGAGATTCTATTCCTTGGCCAGACCTTATTTATTTCATGGGTGGTAGAAATAAAAACATGAAAATTTCAAGAGATACTGAGTTTTGTTGCATACACTGTATTTCTTAAAAGGCGATTCTTTCAATACTCACTAATGATTACTCAAGAGTAATTTCTTGAGTTATGCCTTTACAAATTATCACTGTCCCTCACACATGAGCTAAGAACATATAAGCATTTACCCAACTCTATGGTCTTCCTTCATGGACTGGAAAAATATTACTATTATAAGAATCAATATTTTCTGATAATAATTCTTGGTTCATTTTCATCAATTCTAAATGATATTCTTTAATTGTGCTTAATTGTGAGAGTGACTTTTTCTGACCACATTCTCTGGTTATTACTATTATAAGAAACTATTACTATTACAATTATAAGAAACTCTTGCTTATGTTTCTAACTTAGTAGTTATTCATATTTTTATTTCCTTATCACTCATTGAAAAGGACTCTACCTATGAAGGCAAGTTAAGAGACTTATTGTGGACTAACTGTATACAGTACATTTTAAGTCTATGTATGCCTTAGGATCTCAAGTGCTGTGAAGAGACACCATGATCAAGGCAACTCTTATAAAGGAAAACATTTAATTGGTGTTTGACTTACACTTTCAGAGGTTCAGACCATTATCATCTTGGCAGGGAACATGAAAGCCTGCAGGCAGACTTGGTGCTGAAGCAGCTAAAATTCTGTGTTTTGATGCTACTGAAGCAAGGAGAGACTGGCTCAGGGGCAGCTTGAAGGAGACGATCTTCTGCACAGGGTGGACCTTGAACAAAAGATCTCAAAGCTGCCTTCACTGTGCCCTACTTCCTCTAACAAGACCACACTTCCTAATAGCCGTTCGTTTCCCATAAGACAAGCTTATTTAAACCCCCACAATATAATATTTCTTTTCTCATTGATGGGTCAAATATCTGGCAATAATCAACTTCAGTGAGGAAAGATTTATCTTGTCACACAGATTAAGAGAAAAGAGTCTGTTATGGCAAGTGTATGGGGAGGCTGGGCGCAGTGACCCACTTCTTCCTGCAGAGCTATGTCTCCTCAGTGTCCTGGAGCTTTATAAAGACTCCCCTTCTTCCCCCAACCCCAACTCTGCCTGAGAGCAAGAGAGCAGGTGACTCCTGCTGATGGCAGCATTGGTTGGCCTATCCTGAACAGTGTAAAAGAGCAGCCCTGGTGTCCTGGATAAGGGAGGGTACTCTTGCTGACCAGCTCAACCAATATCCAGGCACGGATCCAGGGCTCCAACTTGTCCAGCCCCCAAATCTATAACATCTGTGAATGGTTAGGACACATGAAAGGGCCAGTTCTGCTGATTCAAAGCTGCAAAATCAATTTAAAGCTAACACAGGGCAACAACAAGATAACCTGGAGGATGATCATTGAAGATCCATTATGCAGGGTGTCGGGGAAGTCAGAGAACTTGAACCAGACTAATGAATCATTGCAATGAATATTTATAAGTGAAGATGTGTAGACAGAGAGAAAAAAACTGTAGGACACACTGTGATACATACAGCTTCCAGAGTGATATGTTTTCTGTTTGGTGCACTTTTGTTTGTTTGTTTGGTTTTTGTTGTTAACGTTGTGTTTGTGTGTGTGTTCATGCGTGCGTGTGTCTGTGTCTGTGTCTGTGTGTACGTTATGTTAGAGCAGGAGGTTTCAAGGGTAATGGGTGGTTATGAGGGGACAGGGAAATGAGCAGGAATCCAGTGCATGATGAGAAAATCACCCACTGAGAATCAATAAAAAAAGTTAAACAAACAAAAATAAAATTAAAAAAAAATAGTCTATTCACTGAGACAAAATTGCCAGGTATCTGAGAGGGTCAACCCACATTCAAGCCAAGGTAGTTCCCATTTTCAGAAGGATCTGAGGGAAGTAACAGAACCTTGCAAAGATACAGTTTTCAGGGTTTAACCATTAACACTCGAATCTCTGCCGTGCCTATTCGCATGTTTGTAATTTTGACTGGCACTGTCAAGCTCTATTTTATGAGAAAATATTGTTAGAGGGGTGATATGGATCTAGTGTTTTGACCTACAAATGTACAATTTGTTATTCTATTTCAATTTTATGAGAAAATTGCCATTAGTTCTCCTTCAAGTTTTCTCAAACATTTCTGTTCATTTTGCTGAAATTATAATGTTTGTTTACAGCAAGACTAAATACATTTATAGAAATAAAATTTAAATATGTAATTTTAAATTTCTAGCACTTATATTCTTCAAAGAGTAAAAATGTAAAATTGATTTTGAATACTTAATTCTGATAGTATGTGCAAAATTCCATTTAAATCTAGATCAAATATGAAATTTACATGTGGGATATTTGCAGATTTTTCTTACTTACCCCTTTTAGATATACTGTATGCCTGAACTACCCATTTATTCAGGTAGCTGAGTTTCATCCTGGGCTTAGGCTACATTTAGGAATGAAAGGAAACGCTTCCACAGTAAAAGTTACAGATGGGTGATATTTATCCTCCTCTGACCTCTGGCTTTGCATTTTTAATGGTATCATTTTTATATCCCTAACATATTATTCCAAACGTCAAGAAAAAATGGAAAACTCTCTAAAATCTTCAGCAGTGATAAAGAGAGTGAAAATATGCATATAATTATCACCTATTGTCTTGTTTTGATAAATTTGTTTCACATCACCCCAGCCCAATAGATATCATTGAATGTCTTTCTTTCTATCTATCCATCTTTCCTCTTTTTTTGAAAATTTATGTGGATGTGTGTCTTCAATATATGACACATGTGTAAGTTCCCTCAGTGACCAGCAAAGGGAATCAGATGACCTAGACCTGGATTTACAGCAGCTTGTCCTGAGTGCTGGGAAGTAAACCGGGATCCAGTGAGAAAACAGCATCTTCTTTCTCAACCACTGAGCAACCTCTCTAGCCCCAGATAGTTCCTGCTTTGTTGATAGTCTCCTGCAATGTGCCTTAAGGCATGCTTTAACTTCTGTAATGATGTTCATTTCATCCTAAATACTTTTACAGGGATTCATTTATGTTTTCTACATTTATTACGTTACTTTTTCAATTTTTCCAAATGTGCAGGGTTCTCAGAAAAGAAAAAAACAAACAAAACACTTAACAATAGTGTTTTTAAAAAGATAAACCAAGAATTATTACAATTATCATTTATACTCAAAAAGGACTTATTTGCAGGAACTTAATGTCTGTACTTTACGAAAGAACAAGCAAGGAAATATATTTTAATTGTTGAAGAAATTTAGATTTTATTACTATGTTGTCATAGACAGGGTGATAATTAATGATTAAGAATGTATTTATGTGGTAGTTTGGGACATAAAAAGCAATTCCAGAAACATCAAGAAATACAGGATACACCTCTAGTTGCTCAGGTGTGAGCAACTGATGAAGTGATATTAAACAGGGCATCATCTGCGGATAGAATTAATCTGGCAATCAAATAACCATCCAGGCAGAAGCAAACTTCAGGGGAAAAAGAAGAAAGGTTGGTGAATGTTGGATTTGAACTCTGTTTTTCTGTATGCCCATTAAAGACATCAAAGTCAGCGTGGTCCATAGAAATGTATGGTCACCATGGAAAAGAAATCCAGACTCAAATGAAACTGACAGAAAAGTTTTGTTATAAAATGCCGCTAACATGAATGACCTAGAAAAAATTAAAGTTTTGAAGGTTGGCATTACTGAAGACAGTGCATTGTGATCATTATCATATAAATTTAAAAACCTATGCTATTTGTTTTTAATTTTTGATATAGCTCTTGACACAAGCAATTAAGCTGGGTGTTTATATTGAGTGTTCACAAACTTTAAGATTACATATAATCAAAGAAGTATAATTAGTTTGCGTTTGAAAGAAATAGAAAAGTATCACCAAGATATATTATCCTTTTAAATGGATTTGCTGCATGATTTGAATATTGGAGACCTGGGAGGAGCAAGGCTTATACAAGGACTCAGCAAAAGTTAAGCATCTGTTAATTAGCAACTTTTTAACCTTATGTTATCATATTTTATCTTCATCAGCTTTCATAACAGAATTTCTAATATTTCCCATGAAAAGATGAGAAAACTATTCAGCAAACATCTACTTTTAACAGGACAGCACAATCATTATCGTATTTACTCAAAATCTCTGTCCCTACAACTACAAAGATTTGTATGCTTTGCATCTTGCAAGAATGTAAATGTCACTCTTGAGTCTTGATACTCACATCTTAAGTTACCATATGACCTGGGGGATTTCTTCTGAATCACTAGAACATCAGTGTTTGGGGGTGAAGGAGAAGAGGCAAAGAATTACTTTGAGTAAAGCAGGACATGGAGAAACAAAATTGTAAATGCTATCTAATTTGTGTACAGAGTGTGACACATCAAATGTGTACAGAAATGTAATGGGTTTGTACTTTGCCTCTGGTGTTGAAAGCACCTGCCCCCTAACGTTATAACACATGCCACTGTGGTTCATCCCATTGGGAAGCAACTGAGATTTTTCCTTAAAACTTTACTGGCCAATGATGCTGGCTAGGAAATGGGGGACATGAAGGTGCCAGGATTCTTATCCACTGGGAGCAACACTGAATTTCTAAGTGAGAGCCTCACAGAAACAAAAGCTTAATCCGTATTTCCCATGCTCTGCTGTGAGGACCTACATTTTAATCCTTCTAGGGATATATACATACATACATACACACACACACACACACACACACACACACATATGTATAGTAAACAGTGTTAGTTATATATTACCACTAATCTTAGAATTGTAATTTTAGCACTAACGTATTTGTTCAACATCTTCTAAAGAATTCTATCTCTAAAGTTGATGTTTTAACATTATTATTTCTACATTTTATTTAATATTATAAAAGATGCTTGCTTAAACTTTAAATGTATTTGAAGAATATACATATATATATATATGGGAAACACAATTATATAAAGGTACAAAAACATGAGAGATAAATAACTCATTAACTGCATTTTTTATTGCTGTAATAAAATACCTGACAAAGGGCAGTTAAGGAAAGAGAAGTGTCTTCTTGCTCACAGTTGAAAGGTACACTCTACCTGGTAGGAAGTCAGTGGAACTTGGGCTTTGAGGAAGAGGCTCATTTTTCTTCTGTAGCCAGGAAACAGTGGTTTAATACAAGTGTTCTTTACTTCCCTTATTATGCAGTCCAGGACCCTAAGTCCAACAATGCTGCTGCTCACATTGAGGGTAAGTTTTCCATTTTAATTAATCTGACCAGAATAATCACTCTCCAGCATGCCTTGAGGCTAATCTAATTTAGATAGCCCTCACAGACACATCCAGAAACTTTTCTCCTGGGTCATTATAGATTCTGTCCATTGATAATCATCATGAAGCAACAATAACAGAAGCAATGGAAGGGAAATTTAAAAATGGAGGGAGAAAGAGATCACAGCCAGGGAACAGAACACATGACAGAAATTGTGAAGAAATCAAATAATTAAGATGAGCAAAATGTATGCAAAGTCAGATTCTTTTTCAAAGACTTGCTATAAATGTCTACTCTGAACAATAGAATAACTTAACTTCAACTACCATAACTCCTTCAGTGGTGCAAAGAGAAGGACTGAATAGGAGAGACAAAGATATATATATATATATATATATAGATAGATAGATAGATAGATAGATAGATAGATGTAGATGTAGATGTAGATGTAGATGTAGATGTAGATGTAGATGTAGATATAGATATAGATATAGATATAGATATAGATATAGATATAGATATAGATATAGATATATAGTGGGTTTTTAATTTTTTAAATTATGGTATGTAAATACCTGTATTTAGGTATGTGTATTACATCAATGCCCAGTGCCTACAAAAGTTAGAAGACGGCATCAGATCCCTTGGGACTGGATTTGTGGATTGTAAACTACCATGTTAGTGCTGGGAATCAAGAAAATCCTCTGTAAGAGCAACAAGTGCTCTTAGCCACTCAGCAAATTCTCCTGCTTCATAAGGCACTATTTTTTGTTTTGTACTACATCAAGAAATATAAATAAGAGAAAACTTTAACAAAGACAATGAATATCCTATATGAGAGGAAACTTTCTCTCTCTTTTTTTAAATTTTTAAAACAACAACATGCTACAAAATAAAATTAGATAAAGTGTAAACCATCTTCTGGACACATACCCAAAAGATGCTCTAATATATAACAAGGACACATGCACTGTGAGAACCCTTTCAGAAATAGCAGACCAACTCCCCACAGGCTTACAGCCCAATGGAAACCTTCCATTCTGTCCATGACTGCCCTGGGTAGGACAGATAATGAAATGGCCTAAACAGGGAACCTAGGGTGAAGAGAGAAAGAGGGAAGTAACTCAAAAAAAAAAAAAAAGAAAGAAAAGAAAAAAGACAATGCCAGAAATACCACAAATTCCACAAGATAGGCAGGACAGGGCCAAATGAAGGAGACAACCTTCCCATTCAAGACTTGACCAATAATTTTAAATGTTGCTCAGGATAACCAATTGCAGTCGTCCAATTCAGACTACCAATGAATTCCCCTCCAAAATGTTTATAAAAAGTGTGTGCTTTGTGAGCTCGGGGTCTCCTCTTGCCTTCGTGGCCCTATTGAGTGGGGGTCTTCCAATGGACTCTTACAGCACCACTATGCTCATAGCAGCCTTATTTATAATAACCAGAAGCTGAAGAGAACTCAGATGTCCTTCAATAGAGGGATGGATACAGAAAATGTGGTACATCTACATAATGGAGTACTACTCAGCTATTAAAAACAATGACGTCATGAAATTCAGAGGCAAAAGGATGGAACTAGAAAATATTATCCTGAGTGAGGTAACCCAATCACAAAAATACACACATAATATGCACTCACTGATAAGTGGATATTTCCCAAAAGTTCAAATAACCCAACATACCACATGAAGCTAAAGAAGAAGGACGACCAAAGTATGGATGATTCAGTTCTTCTTAAAATGGGGAACAACATTATTAATAGGAGGAAATATGGAGACAAAGTTTGGAGCAGAGATTGAAGAAATAACCATTCAGAGCCTTTCCCATGTGGTGATCCAGACCATATACATACAGTCACCAAACCCAGCCACTACTGGGAATGCCAAAAGGTGCATGCTGACAGGAGCCTCTCCCAAGAGGTGAATGCTAGTCATTCCTTTGAACTGAGAACTGGGTCCCCATTGGAGGAGTTAGAGAAATGATGGAAGGAGCTGAAGGGGCTTGTAACCCCATAAGAACAACCAACCAGATTTTCTAGGGACTAAACCACCACACAAAGAGTACACAAGGACAGACCCATGATTCCAGCTGCATATGTAACAGAGCATGGCCTTGTTTGGCACCAATGGGGAGGAATAGCCCTTAGTCCTGCCAAGGCTGCCCCTCCCCCCCAGTGTAGGGGAGTGTCAGGGTGGGGAGGCAGGAAGCTGTGGGTGGTTGTGGGTGTAACACCCTCATAGAAGGGGGAAGAGGGATGGGATAGGGGGTTTATGGATGGGAAACCAGGAAAGGTGGTAACATTTGAAATGTAAATAATAAAATACCCAATTAAAAAATGTAGGTAAGACAAATCAACAAATAAACAAACCCAAAGCAAAGGTAGAAAAATCAGAAACCTATTGGCTTACATATTCAGGCATCTCATAGATGTACTAAACTGAAATCTACAGTGTATATGCAGAGATCCTGGTGCAGATTCATGTATATCCTTTGTATGTTGTTTCAGTCTCTGTGAGTTCATAGGAACTTTTCTCAGTGCTCTTAAAGGGCCAAGCTCTGATCAAGTTGTTCACATGTAAAGATGGTATGGTAGTCCCAGACTATGTGGGATGAATTTGAAATATATTATTCTATAAAATCTAGCAATTCTCTGGCCTTGTCAAAAATGTGATTAAAGGGACAAAATTATTTTTAATTTTTTTTTCAGATATTACAGTATCGCCTCTCTCCTTCCTTACACCCCCCCCAGTCGTCATCAACTCCTTTTCCATTTCTCTTCAGAAAGGGCAGGCCTCCCATTAATATCAGCCAAACATGGCATATTAAGTTGCAGTTAGACTAGGCACCACTCCCCATGTTAAGGTTGGACTAGGCAAGCAAGTTATGAGGTGTCCCAAAAGCAGGCAACAGAGTCAGAGACAGCCCCTTGCTTCTATTGTTAAGAGGGGAACACCCATATAGAAGGGGAGGGGGAGGGTTTAGGGTATATTGGCATGGAAATTGGGAAAGGTTATAATATTTGAAATGTAAATAAGAAATACCCAATTTAATAAAGATGGGAAAAAAATAAGAGTGGGAAAAAAAAAAGAGGCCCACAAGAAAACAAATCTGCACAACCTATGTGTAGAGGGCCTAGCCCAGATCGTGCATCCTTTTGGGGGTTGGTTCAGTCTCCCAGACCCCTGTGAGCCCAGCTTGATGCTGTAGATTTTCTTGTGGTGTTCTTGACCCCTGTGGGTCCTACAAGTCTTTCTCCCCCTTTGCACAGAATTCCCTGAGTTTTGCCTAATGTTTTCTTTTGGTTCTCTGAATCGGCTAGCTTCAGTTGCTGAACGAAGCCAGTCTGGTGACAAATACAAACAGGAGATAATCATTACGAATCATTTCATTAGCTTTTTTTTTCCAGTCATGTTTGACTCTATCCTTGATCTCTGGCCTCACCTTCCTTTAGTTCTTGACATTCTAAGCAACGTTATTGATGGGAACAATCTCATAAAATGGATCTCAAGCTAGACCAGTTATTGGTTGGCCACTCTGACAATTTCTATACCATATTATTCCCAATACATCTTGTAGGTAGAACAAATTGGAGGGTGAAGGCTTTGTGGCTGGTTTGGTGTTTACCTCTCTATTGGAAGTCTTCCCTGGTTACAGGAGATGACCAGTTCAGGCTTTTTATCCACCATTGCTAGAAGACTTAACCAGGGTCATGCTAGTGTATTCCTGGTTATTTCCACTGCACAGGGATTAAGGCTCATCCCTTGACCTGACCCCAATTCCAGGTGTCTCTCCCAGCACCTTGTATTCCATCCTACTCATATGTGGTCCCTCTGGTTCCCACCCTTTCACCCCCAATTCTATTTTATTTCACCTTCCCAGGTAGATTCCTTTGCAGATTGTAGCATAGTTATTCTTTACTTTATAGCTAATATCAATGTATAAGTGAGTACATACTATTATTGTCTTTCTGATTCTGGGTTACCTTACTAGGAATGTTTTTTCCCCAGTTCCATCAATTTATCTACAAATTTGATGATGTTATTTCTTAACCTCTTGAGTAATACTCCATGCTGTAAATGCACATTTTCTTTATCCATTCTTCAGTTTAGGAACATCTAAATTGTTTCCAGTTCCTGGCTATTACAAATAAATCTGCTGTGAACAGAGTTGAGCAAATCTGGGCGGTAAGACGGAACATTCATTGGGTATGTGTCCAGGAGTGGTATAGCTGGGTCTTGAGGTAGATCAGTTCTCAATGTTCTGAGACACTTCCATATTGATTTCCAAAGTGGCTGTACAAGTTTTCACTTCCACCAGAAATGAAGGAGTGTTTCCCTTGCTCCACATCCTCACTAGCACGAACTCTATTTGAATTTTCAAGCTTAGCCATTCTGACAGACGTAAGGTGGACTCTAAGAGTCATTTTGACTTGCATTTCCCTGATAAGTAACAATGTTGGACATTTCTTTAGTCACTTCTCCACTATTTCAGATTTGTGTGTTGAGAATTCTCAGTTTAGATCTGTATCACTTTTTTTAATGTTTTATTGGATATTTTATTTATTTACAGGGTCAGTCCAGGTATAGTCTTTAAGTAGTGTCTTAGTTCCTGGAGGCTCTGGTTGCTTGGCATTGTTGTTCATATGGGGTCTTGAGCCCCTTCAAGCTCTTCCAGTCCTTTCTCTGATTCCTTCAACGGGGGTCCTATTCTGAGTTCAGTGGTTTGCTGCTGGCATTCGCCTCTGTATTTGCTGTATTCTGGCTGTGTCTCTCAGGAGAGATCTACATCCGGTTCCTGTCGGCCTGCACTTCTTTGCTTCATCCATCTTGTCTAATTGGGTGGCTGTATATGTATGGGCCTCATGTGGGGCAGGCTCTGAATGGGTGTTCCTTCTGCCTCTGTTCTAAACTTTGTCTCCCTATTCCCTGCCAAGGGTATTCTTGTTCCCCTTTTAAAGAAGTTATTTACATTTCAAATGTTATCCCCTTTCCCGGCTTCCCCTCTGGAAATCCCCTATCACATCATCCCTCTCCCTGCTTCTATAGGGGTGCTCCACCCACCCACCCACCCATCCACTCCCACCAACCTGCCCTGACTTTTTCCTACACTGGGGCATCAAGGCTTCCTAGGATCAAGGGCCTCTCCTCTGCTACATATGCTGGAGCCATAGGTCCCTCCATGTGTACTCTTTGGTTGGTGGATTAGTCCCAGGGAACACTGGGCATGGGGGGTGGTCTGGCTGGTCAATATTTTTGTTTTTTTTATGGGTTACAAAACCCTTCAGCTTCTTTAGTCCTTTCTATAACTCCTCCATTGAGGACCTTTTTCTCAGTCCAATGACTAGCTGCAAGCTTCTGCCTCTGTATTTGTCAGGCTCTGGCAGAGCCTCTCAGGAGACATCCATATGAGGTTCATGTCAGCATGCACTTCTTGGTATCCACAATAGTGTCTGGGTTTGGTGTCTGTGTATGGGATGAATCCCCAGGTGGGACAGTCTCTGGATGACTTTCCTTTAGTCTCTGCTCCACACTTTGTGTCCATATTTCTCCCTGTATTTTTGTTCCCCCTTCTAAGAAGTACTGAAGCATCCACACTTTGGTCTTCCTATTCTTGAGCTTCATGAGGTCTGTAATTGGATCTTGGATATTTCAAGCCTTTGGGCTAACATCCACTTTTCAGTGAGCACATACCATGTGTGCCCTCCTGTGACTGGGTCAGGATATTTTCTAGTTCCATCCATTTGCCTAAGAATTTCATGATATCATTGTTTTTAATAGATGAGTAGGACCTTGCCTATTTATTTGAATTGCTTCAGGTTTCTCTCTATTTAGTTTGATATTGGCTACTGGCTTATTGCTTATTGCTTTTACTATATTTAGGTGTAGGCTTTGGACTTCTGATCTTTCCAAGACTATTATCGTGAAGGGTTGATCTCATTTTTTTTTTTATTTAATTGTTTGTTTTGTTGTCTAGTTTCTTCAGGTTTTGTTTTTATATAGTTTGGAAATTAGCCCTCTAAAAGATGTGTAGTTTGTGAAAATTGTTTCCTATTCGGTATGCTGGAATTTTGTCTTAGTGATGGAGCTCTTTCCCTTACAGAAGCTTTTCAATTTCATAAGCTCACATTTATTAATTGTTAAATGTAAATTATTGACACATCAGATGTTATCTCACTTCCTGATCTCCCCTCCAAGATCTCCTCACAATGTTAGACCAGCACAATTTGTTGAAGATACTTTTTTAATTCATTGCATAATTTTGGATTCTTTATTAAAAATCATCAGGTATCCATGATTGAGTCTTTTAATTGATGGCATTGATCAACATTTCCCTTCTTATGCCATTACTACGGCATTTTCATTATCATAGCACTGTGGTACAGCTTGGAATCAGGGATGGCAATACTTCCAGAAGTTCTTTTATTGTACATGATATTCTTAGTTTTCCTGTTTTTCTTTAATTTATATGAATTTCAGGACCAAACTCTGAGCAGTAAGATTGTGTCTATACATCTGTGTAATATTTTATTTTCTGTTCTAATATGGGGGCACCTCGTTTCTCCAGAATCGAGCACCTCTGCTCACATTCTTAGACAAGTTTTCAAAATATTCAGTCAAAAGCAATCCAGTTATTTATGTAAAGACATTTACAGGAGCTGGGAAATCACTCATTACAAAACATTCTAACTTACTGCACAAGAATGGGGGCTTGATGCTATTATTCCTTTAACCAAAGAAGAAACCAGGCATGCATGGTGATACATACTATAACCACTTTCCTCTAGAGATAGCCCTGACAGGCAAGTCCTAGGTAAAATAGCTCCTGGAGGGGAACACAGGGATTGAAAACACACACACACACACACACACACACACACACACACACACACACACGCACATTCCTCAAATAAACAAACCAAAGTGCTTTTCGTAATTCCTGCCACAAATCACAGTGTTCCAACTCACAGGCTTTGGTGCAACAACCCATGCCTTTTAGTGGAACATTCCACGTTAAAATTAGATGTAATTCAATACTGAAAATAATATAAATTCATTATACAGAGGGTCTGATTACTTGTTTATCAAAATTATAATGACCATAAAACATAGAAAAATGCAAGTTTCAGAAAATCTTGCCTTTGTTGTACCTTACCTATAAGGCGCTGTTTTACCTTTGAATGTCAGGCAAACTGAGGGTATAAAATGTGGATCTTGACCAACGCTTGTGATTATATTACCAGGCCCAGGAAGAGACTTCAAATAGCTGTTTCAAACTTATTGAAACTGAGCATAAATCTTTCTATGTTTGTACTTTTCTACAAGAATACACATAGTTTTTAATCGGTATATAAAAGATGTATATTGCGGAAACCTTTTAAAATTGTCCAATGGCAGAACTTGGAAGCTCCAACTATTTCTGAAGTCCCTAGATCCATGATTCACTACTTGAACAATTGTGGATTGATTTGATTTCAAACATGCTTGCCCATTAAATAGGTATCAATGTTCTCTGTAAACTGAAAAATGTTCATGCAAGTGGTTCACACATAGGGATGATTTAGATTTTGACACTTAACAATTAGCATCAACTTTTAGGACAAACTAAACCTCTGGTGTGTAATGCCAAGACGCATACCATATCGATGCCTCTAATCATGTTTATGGAAAATAAAATATGTTTTCCTCTTATAAAATTCACATCTGGAAGACAAATTTTTCTCCTAAGTCCTTCTACAGTCTTTAACAGTCTCTAACAGTATTGCAAAATTATATATAAAATTTTAAGCTAATTGAAGGTAACTCTATTTTTTGACAGGCTAAACTGTGTTTACTCATTTAATAATCTGAAATTTTAAAAATCTAAAACACACAAAAATGAATAAACTAAAAAGAATTACTTGGAAATATATGTTTGTAATTGCCTTTTTATATGTGGTTCACATACATATATGCAGACAAACTATTCACACATGAAAGTTTTTATGCTCTTAATATTATAGTAATCAGATTTCCATTTTGGGAGATTTTATAGTTTGATTTCTTTAATATCTTTAAGAGCTAATAAAAATTGAAACTATAGCTGAAATTCAGTTTACCAAAACCTATAAAAAGAGTTTCTTACATAGTCATCATTGCTTGAAGTTGTATATAGCCTACCCAGAGTGGGATACTGAGCTTGGTCCATGGACAGCCAGTTATGTCATGGGCTGGAGCTCACAAGACAGATCTCATCAACTGCTGGTTGTTTGAAATATGGAAGAGAACTGTACGACTTGAAGGTAAAATAACTTTCAACCTAATGTAAAAGCTACACATTTGTTGATGTTTCACATGTATACTATTTCTCTTATTTAGTTTATTAATTAAGAAAAAATGAACTTTGTTTTTGAAATTTTTTCTAATAATTCACTAAATTGATATGAGCTTATAATATGTATCTATTTTTAGACAATGTTTTCATATTAATTACAGCTTGCTTTTTCTATACTGTAACCATGTCTACTAGAAGAATAGTGTCATGAATTTTGCAAAGGTGTTAACCTGTGTGAGAATTAGTGTCCTTCAGACACCAAACAGTTGATTCAACTCTAGAGTTTGCTCAGGAGCAACAACATGATACTACGTGACAATGATGGCCATATGTTTGTTTGAATTAAGAGCAAATTGCAGGTTTTACAGAACAAATGTTTGATTTAAATCTTTTTGAAAATGTATAAATCGTTGAAACCACAAATGTATGGATAAATGTTCTAAACATCATATAAAATAACATTTAATGTGGAGTTTCTTTGAAAAAAATATTTATATTAAAAATAATAACACCAGGGAAGTTTTAGAAGCATTTTTTATTTTTAGATTAAAAAGCTAGAGAATAGTGTGGAATATTTAAATTATTTCCTCCTCTTTTTTTAGTTCATTCAAGGGTATTTTAATTATAAAAAGATTAAGTATAAATTTAATTTAATGTATGCATATTCCTTACTATTATGTATATGCAGTTTAAAACAATGGATCTACTTATTTACTAAAATATTAAGGTTGAGCAATTACAGTTTCGATTTAATTAAATCCCTATATGAGTCACACTACTGTTTACCTTCACTGTTTCTTTGAATGAAGTCTATTCAACCAATAATGATAGAAAATTATATTGTGTTATAATTAGTGTGTATGTATCCCTAGTCCTTCTGAAATTGTAACATAAGAAAACTATATTTAATGTTGTTGATAAATAATTGCATCTATAGAGACTAACAATGTAGATGTTTATTCTGTTAGGTAATTGTGGTTTCAGTTATGTGAAGCAACTAGATATCTCCTGAGGATGAAATATCTTGTGAGGATGGTGTTGTTGGAGCTTCAGTACTTTATTCTTGAAAGCTTTCTTCTGAAAATGTCTTTTATTTCTCTTTCTTACAAGTGTTGTGTGAAACTTTTCCTAGGGATATATTATTTATTATTAGTTTCCAACTAATAAGCAATATTTTATTGGAATTACAGATAAGGAATCACATTCAAGGACAGGGATGACTCTAAAGATGCTGTATCACTTTCATCCCATCCCATCATTGACACATCACAAATGTTGTTTCCCTATAGGTATGGAATGTGTCTACTCAAAAGAGAGTGTTGCACACACACACACACACAAAATCATACTAGTAATTCTATTTTTGTGATCTTTCAATTTTATATTTTACAAATTACCTGCTGCCATTCATTTAGTTTTATGAGTGGTACACACTATTTTTCGTTAAGATTATGTCATTTTTACTTGTTATTTATTCTAAATAATAAAATATGTTTATTTTACTGTTCATTTAAGTGAAACCTTGGATGTTTAGAAAATTACACATAGTATTATAAGTGTACACAATATTTATATAAAGAACAACATATTAGATATATATGTATACTTTGTCCCAATGAAATAGCTAATTTCAATATCATTCACCTAACTTAACATAATTGAAAATTATCTTTAGTCTTTGTACATCTGACTTCTCCACACTTATGTTTTCTAGTATGTTTCTTAAAAAATTCCTAGTAATTGTGACAAAACATGAAAGATGCATTCATTTCACAGACTTTGTAAACTGAAGATACTGAAAATACTCTGAAATAATGTGGCCTCCAACTAATGTTTTAACAACTGCCATCACTTGTACCTTGACAAGACCTCAGGTCTCTGTGACTATTAAAATTCCTAGCTAACCATTCAGTGTTGTACTTGATCCACAGAGCCAGGTCCTGTCAAGGACAGAACCAGGCTCTGCACTGATAATTGCTTCCTGACTTCTTCACATTTCTTTGCATAAATGTTAATGATAGCCTTGAAACCCTCAAAGACTCCTTTGACACATCTACCTTATAGCATGAAATAAAGCCTGAAGGTGGTTAATTGACATTACCAAGGCAACTAATAACAGAGTTTTAACCAATGCTCATAGAGATCAGAACTTCTTGAAGCTTTGTATAAATCTTTGAAACAGTAAGTCCATACATCCCATGTATATTATGGATACTATATATACATGTATATTATGCCAAATGTAGTGGTGCACATACTTGGTTTAAGAAAGAAGACTCTTCTTATGATTTGATTGGAGTAAATGTGAGATGGAATTTGAAAACTATAGTTTGTCAGTGTTGCTTTGTATGCTAGAAGTATTCTTCTCACTATAGACTTATTGTTTAATTAAATATATTTTCATTGAACGTTCAAGTATTTCTCAGTTTCAATGTCAAGAGCAAATGTTAGAAAATAATTCTACATCCTTGTTTAATGCTTGTAGTATGGTATGCTTACCAACAATAATGTCTCCAGAGTCTAACTGTTTCTTTGTTCAGTTAGTCACAATGTACTCTGATGTATATCCATCACCTTTGATTTGGTCTTCTACAAATGCAGAATCGTCAAGCTAGGATAAATTACAGACCTACCAACATAAGGATTTCTGATTTTCTTTGATTGCTTGTTTAATGCATTTCAGATTTGCAGAATAATTTTGAAAATATTACTGATATTATACATTTCTTGTAAGTAGCGAACAACTAGTTCTCTTATTCTTACCATATGACCATTGGTCTTAATTTGAATTGACATTCAGATTTTGAATTCTTCTTTATTGTATTTGTGTTGGGATTTCTCAAATTAATTTAATATTCCTGATACGACTTCAGCTTCCATTATATCCACTTACCATATCATCAGAATCTTTGGGTCAGGGCAAATTTTCAGACTTTAGTTAATTCCAATAATCTTCATAGTTTAAAAAAACATTATCAGGTGTTCTGTAGAATATTCATCAATAGGGGGTGGATTTAGTGTTTTTTCTGATGATGAAATTATCACTGTGCATTTTAGTTAGAAATACTAAACAGAAAAAGGAACACAATTTGTCTAGATTTACACTAAGCACACATAAGCAGTAGGGTTCATTTTGATAACCTGGTAAATATATGGTCTGCCAACTCTTTTTTTATACTATAAATTTGACCCACTTCTCCTGTGTTCTGTAAGGAAGGTACTATGCATAATTCAGAAGAAAATGGTGCCATACTACTTTGATAACACATATTATTAACACATTATTATTATGTTTCTCAGTACAACTATTTAGATGTTTTCTATGTGAGAAATATACAAAATTTATCTATTCCTCCTTCATTTACCTAATTATTTATCTACTAACAGTTTAGACACACATAAGTATTTATTTTAGGCTTGGGGTAATACTGAATTCTGACTTACATAATTCTGCCTTCTTAATTAAGTATTTTTGCCATTGGCAAATGAAAGAACTTTTAGGGTTTTGAAACTTGTGCATTTAATATTTTTGTTAGTTTTAAGACAGAAACTTCCTGTGTAAGCTGGACTCAAACTACCTAAGAAGTCTAAACTTATGATCATCATTCTTCATGCTCCAAATACTAGGATTAAAGAACAGTTTCACCATTCCATATCTGTGTTCTTTGGACAAGACACCACCACCAAACATCTCTTTGAAAGTATTCATCATTTTAAAGCTGCAGTGTATCAAGCTTATCCTTAGGAATTTCTAATTCTGTCTTGGTATCTATAATTTTTCCAGGGATATCTGGCACTTATTTTCCAAAAATGAAAATGAAAAGCTAGGTTTGCATGCTAGGTAGAGTCCTGAATTCCTTAGTGCCGTTGTTTTAGGGCATTTGTAAGAACCTGTTTACAAAGCAAAGAAACACACATGTGTATTATAACCTCTGTTTCACTACAACTTTATACAAATCTACATATCTTCATCTTTATTACTGCTAAATGGAAGTAAGGCACATACAGGTCTCTCTTAATATAAGCCATGACATATAATCTTCCTACCATCCTCTTTGACATAATTGTAAGTTTAAATCTCTAAGTGAGGCACATGGGTTCCTTAGTCAATATCCATGGTAAATGAACAGCAGCATCAGAACTATTAATTATATTGGAGAGTGGAACAGTCTTGTCAATTGTAGTAAACATTTTCTGTAAGTTCCTTTAAAATCAACATGAATATTCTTCTTAAGTGATAAGTTCCATGTCAATATCTTCTACATGTCTTCACCATCATACCATTAATGCTACCTCCAATTTTTCTTTGTTCAGAAAAATTTTGTATTCTATATTCTATTCATAATCCACTGACTTCTTAAATACATCCATTTTTCATGTGTAGTTACATTTGTTCTGTAAGGTTTCATGGGTTTAGGCAATAATATGACTTCACATGTTGAGAATTATGCCATTATACTGGTGTGGTGATTAATTTTGACTGTCAACTTGTTCTTAAATGGTATATTCCTAGGAGAGTAGCAAACTAAATACCTAAGGTATATGAAGGTTTATTTCCAGAAACAGACAGAATATAAGATTAATACTTCTGGAAGTTAGGTATTGGGAGGCAATGAAATGGAGTATCCGGGTGGGGGGTGTGCTTAGTTGGACAAGTTAGACAACTTCAGATATATTCTTTAGGGATAGATCTTAAACTTACCTCTTTCTGTAACCCCTTGCTGACTTTCTGGTCTTCTGAAGTGATCTGCTATAGTCTAGCACTATTGTATCTTTTGACAAAAATTTTTAAAACCATGAGGCAAGAGAAATCTTTTTTCACAACTTTTGGTATTTGATCACGGCAATTACTATGAAAGTAATAAATACAGAAGTTTCAAAGTTTTCTCTGAACAGCTATTTTTGCCTTACTCAAGTTTTCCTCCCAAATGACCAAACACTGGACTGTGTATTCTCTTTATGGCTTTGTTGTAAATCATATAGAATTATCATATTGATTTCATTGACATAGGAATAGACAATCAATATCCATTCTGTTGTCTTTTGGTCAAGCAGAGTTGCATCTGTTGATCTCTTTTTCTATTTATGGGAGTCTTGATTTGCTTCAAGTTTTGTGTCAATTGTACTATTGATTTACATAAATAGAATGTGAAAATGTGTATATTGTTTCTATGTGTAATATTTCAATTAGTTGTATAAATTTGTGAGGAATGTGGTCTCTAAATCGTGGTTGAATGGAAGGACAGTCCCATCCTATGTTCACATAAGCAATAAATGTAACTTTATATTCTGAATCCTTGCTAGGATTTAATGATCTTAGGTTTCTTTTTTCTTTCTTTCTTTCTTTCTTTTTTTTTGATTTCGCTAGCCATTATAATTGCAGTGTAGAAGGATCTCCATGTTATCTTAACATGTAGTAACTTATTGACAAATGACATGATATGAGCCCTTTTCCATATGTATGCTTATCATCTGCTCTTATTTTATTGATACTCTTTTCAGATATTCTGTTTGGGTAGTCACAAATTGTTGGATTTGTTTTAATGTGAATATTTGCTACATTGTGTCTTTCAAATACTTTCTCAAATTTGTGTCTTTCTTTTTATGTATCTTTAATGTTTTCACTTAAAGTCAGAAATATTGATCCAATGAGATAGTTAGCATATAAAAGTATTGGCCAGAAACCCTGTTGTCTGAGTTCCATCTCAGTAACCACTTAGAGGAGGGGAAACACTGACTGTGAAGTTGTCCTTTAACCTACACACACACACACACGCACACACACACACACACACACACACACACACACACACACACACTACAAACACACAGGCATGCACACTAAATAAATGCAAGAATAATTAGGAAATTTAAATTATGATAAAGTATAATTTATGTGTGCTTTTCATGTAATGCTTTGACATGTGTTCAAAGGCTCAACTTCAACCAAGAATGTACAGTTTAATTCCGCTCTGCTTAATTATAAGTGAGATACATTTGTATCTACATCATCTATCTCTATATCTATCTATATATGATTTCTATATATCAAACTACCTTTCTATGAAAATCTCTATGTAGCTATAAGTACAATTAAAATATATGTAGTTAGATTTTATATAGTGTTCTCTGTTCCATTTTGAGTTATATTCATATGTATTCTGCAACAACTCATTAATATCACTCCCCTTTTCTGTTTCTTCTTTCTACTCCCCTTCTCATCTTTGCTTATTCCTCTGCCTAATCTTCACCATTCTGTATTATCATGTCTTCATTATGAACACAAGATTATGTATATATGACTTTGCATAACCTAGTTTGGGTCCAAAATTCTTGCTGTAAGGGCAAAGATGATGTTAGACTACTGATCTTCGTTTCTATAACTCCCAACCCTAAAGTTACTGGCCTGAGTCCGCACATATAAGAACCTTATATTTCAAACATATGAACTCTCATACAATTTTTATTCTCCAACTTTCACAAAACAAGAAGTTTAAGCAATCTCCCTTCTATGACTGTTTTCAATAACCAACTAATCAAGAATGGTGCTTAGTGTATTTATTCCTAAATGCCTTAGGCTGTTCAATTGAATGGATTCTGTGATAATACCACATAGAAGAGATTTGCATAGTATTATTCCATGTGCTGAAATCTGGAAAATGACTCCTTAAATTTTCTTTTTATATTCTGTGTATTATTGTTTAGTCTGCCTTGATATTTGAATGCTGGTAAGTAAATGTGCCAGTATTTAATAGAGAACCTACTGGAATTGGACAGTGGTCATATTTAATATATAGTATTGTGTAGAAACAATTGACTTTTGGCATGATTATGTCTTCCAATTTATAAACATGGATTATATTTGCAAGTCTTTTTTCCTTTGAGAATGCTCTAATCCATTCTTTAGAAAAATCCATTTGCCCCATTATGTCTATCTGACAACTTATGTAGATTATAAGATGAAAAAGAAAAAACTGTGTTCATCAAAACAGGTATTATCAACAACGATAAATAAATATGAAAAGTTTTGAATTATTTTCAGCTACATTTTATAAGATAGTTATTAGGAAACTATTGGACTTAAATTAATTATGACTATTCATTGATTACATAGTAAAGAAGTTAAAATGCAGAATATGCCTATGTGTGCTAAGTGTAGAAAGAGGTCTAAGGTATAGGATTATACTAGACTAATTATATAATCATTAGAAAGTCAAATATAAAAGACCTGTACCTAGAATGAAACTAAGCTAATTTCTGGAATATGAGAAACATTTAATGATTAAAGTGTATTTTTAAATTATAAGAATTTCAAGAATAGTATTATAATTTAATGATCGACAAAGCACACTACTTTCTTACTCCCTGCAAAATACCACAAACAGTTAAACCAGCGAACTAAACCAAAAGGGCAGCAGTTCTCAACCCATGGGGCATGATTCCCAGAAAGCCCATTGGAAAACATAGCTATTTACATTCCAGTTCATAGCAATAGAAAAGCTACAGTTATGAGGTAGCATCAAATATAATTTTATGGCTGGGGGTCACCACAAAATGACAAACTGTATCAAAGTGCCATGACATTAAGAAGGTTAAGAACCTGACATTCCCCTACACTGTGGGGTCCAACCTTGTGGACTTTTCTTCCCAGTGGTGGGGGAGGAAGGGGTGAGCAGTTGGGGAGGGGGAACACCCTCATAGAAGAAGGGGGAGATTGAATAGGATAGGGCGATCATGGATGGGAAACCCGGGAAAGGGGATAAAATTTGAAATGTATATTAAAAATCCAATAAAAAAGGACAGTTAAGAACCCCTGTGATACTGTTTCAACATAAGATCTAGTAATCATGTTAACAGCTTTCTATTGGTCTGTGAGTTGCAACTTTCAACATTTCACCTAGTTCCACTTAGCATGTTGAAGAATATTTTCTTCCAGATTAAAGAAATTCTTTATTATTCTTAATATTTCAAAATATGACTGAAAGGGAAAGCTGACAAAAACATATGAGGCAGTAAATACTCCAAAACAATTATTTGCTTGTTAACAAGCAAACAAAAGATTGCTTTTGAAAAGATCATATTTTCTAATTTCAGAAAAATATTCTTTCTGAAAATCCCAAAAGTAACTCAGCCATGATCCATCAGCTACTGGTAATGAATTTTCCTACAAAGACATAATTTATTCCCAGAGCACTAACAAAAGCTGGAACGCTCCTGGGAACTCGATGCTGTAAAAGAACCCTATCTTATTAGCTGCAGAGCCATACTTACAATGAATGCTCATGAGCTACATATTTAATAATGAAAGGTTGTTTATCTATCGTATACTAGATAGGAAATGGATGAATCATCCCTTATTTCTTTTGAAAGATATCATTATATTTTCTTCAAATTTGAGCCCTAGCTTTGGTGTTTCAAACTCATGGTGCTTTATCTAATTGAAGCAGTGCCTTGCACATTTGCATACACACAAATCAGAAACAAATGAACTGCCATCTCTAAAAACAATGAGTACTAACATTGAACATGTTGGCAATCATAAATTTTCACATTGGTAAATAATTAACATTTATTCACAAAGTATTTTGCATGAAGTTTCTAAGCAAATTCTTTCATTGTTAGTTGTACAAAATGTTAATTAATAATATTAAATTTAAAATACAAAATGATTGGTGGGCAAATAACTTTCTTATGCCTGAATTTATTATTCTATTTAGGGACAGCTGATATATGAGGACTCATAAATATTAAAACACAAGTTTAAAAATAAAATCAGTGGTGCATTTCATGTATTCAAATTCATAGCGCGGTCAAACATATATTTAGATTTTTTTTTAACTTTAAGACTTATAAGAACTCAGAAAATCTCACTTTTTCAGTTAGAAATATGGGATCTTGTACATAAAATTAGTATTATGATGGAATATTAATGTATTCTGTCTTTATATTCACTATCATCTTAAGATGCTGATGGGAATGAACATGCTTAAATTTTATTACTCATATTAGTGATGCCATTTTTCATTCCTTTTCAAAAATTTGATTATCAGTGACATTCAGGAAAGATCAAGGATTGCCTTAGAAGTAAGCATCTATCAGATTTTGATTGGTGAGAACTACAGAAACCCCAGACATTCACAATCCTAACCAATATCTATATAAGCCAATATGACATTTAGTTATCTACCTAATAAGGGACTTTGAGAACCTTGGTAATGTGCGAATATTTTATTAACCATGGATATACATAAGTGTATAATTATGTTTACATGTTCCCAATTACAAACAATACAAACTGCATAAACGTGAAAAATATAGCATTGCTACAACCTTTATCACATATTCCTTGAAAATTAAGACTTTTCTAAGACTTCATTCATGTACATTTGGCAGTATAATCTACACCTACCTTCATTGGATACAGCAGCAGATTACTGAGGTAATAGTTACTTGTGTTTCCTAAATTATATTCTTAAACCCACCTGCTCTATGAAATGTGAAGGAGTAAGAACTATCTTTCTACTCTACTTACTCTTTTTTCTTATCACAAATATTAGCACAACTAAAAATTGTCTATTTACATGTTGCTAGGGAATTTTGTTGTGCTTTGGACAGCTATACTCAAACTTCTCAATATTAATATGTTGGGGAAAGAATAATATGTTTCTATTGTGTGCGGAGAATATTTTCTCATCAGAATACAGCCTTTCAGGATGAAGCAAGACAGAGGATCACAAATTCTTAAGATAAAGAATGTTTCTTCGTGTGTCTACCTAACTATACTATCTGAGAAGTACATAAAGTGTAAGAATAGCTGAGGTGAATGGTTTCCGGTGGGAGCTGTCAAACCAGCTAAGGATCACATATCCTAGGAGAAGTCACTGGTTGAGGACCAGTGTTCAAGATGTAGCACAGGTGAAGGTATTATGCAGCATTGAGAAAAGACACTTTGAACTCTGAGCTGCAAGTACATACCTACATTTGCTTTGTGTATTAGTCATTAAGGGGGTATGATATTGTAATATGTGTGTTCAGGTTAATCATTAATAGTGTGTTTAATCCAAATAAGTGTATCAACTGAAGTTTTCAGGGGGAAGAAAAACTCAACTATTCCCAACATTCAACATGTAGCAAAACCAAGTGATTTCACAGTGGGAAAATGGAAAAGACTCCCATAGAAATATACAAACTTGTAAAGCACATACTTAAGAACAGTAAGAGAAAACAGAAATACAACCCTTTGGGGGAAATGGTATATGAGGAATAAGATGAAATCATGCCATTAAATATATAGTTACAAGAGGCATGTGATTTGTAAAAAGTAATTATTTACTGGATTATAAAGGCATCTCTGGTTAGGGCCTGGCAGGAAAGAACATTTGCACATACCAAAATAAGCCTCAAGCAATAACAGCTGATCAAAAGCCTAAAAGTGTGTCAAGCATAGTTTTCATTAGCATAATATGATGTTAGGAGAGTCTCGCTGTCTTGGTACCTGTAGTATTGAGCCATGTAAGTGGATATATTCTTTAATGTCACATATCAATATATTTATTATAACAGTGCAGTTAGACATGGAGGTCACTGCAGATCCAATGTTCAGGTCACCTGCAACTACAAAAGACAATGCAGATGCTTTGTTAAGTTCTGGGTTGGTTCCATTCAGTTAAATGGATTCTAGATATTTGATAAAGCACGTACATATTTTACTCCATGTAGTAACTCAGTAGATGAGAAAAAAGCTGACGAATTCCATGCAAAGCAAATTTGTGCCAGAGCAAGAAAAATGTTTCGATTAGGTTTGATTGAAATTCTGAGTAAAAGATTCTAATATCCCAAGTTTGTGACACATTGATCACATCATTATTCCATATTTTTTAAAAAAAACCATAGATAAATGACTTGGTTAATATTGAGCATAGATTTTTAATTTTTACCCACAGAAGTAAAAATGTGACAAGTAACACCTTAGTCTGTGCATTCTGCAATTTGCTACTTTAGCGTATTATCCATGTATAGTTATATCTTTCTCACCAATTTCGCTATTGAGGTCCATATGCTTTAAGGGTTCTGAAATTCTATTTGAAATTTTAGAACATATCTTTCCTCTCTATGGAAGTTTCCTTGGAGTCAAAATGAACCTTTGCCTGCTTGTACTACTTCCTTTTTCTATGCAACTAGGTTGGTTTCAGAAAGCAGATGTATCGTGTATATGCTAATCTCTACCTCTTATTTCTCACTTCTCACTCTGTGTGTATGTGTGCAATCAGTTGCATAATATAATTTGCCCCATTTTTCAATGATGTATTATTTATCAATATTACATAAAGCAGCTGTGGTGGTGCCTCAGTAGTTCTGAAAATAACTGGTGCCATACTCTCAGATCTCAAAAATCTGTAGTTCCTTAGGATCTAACCAATGCTTAATGAATTCCCCAAAACCCACGAACCTGCTGGTAGTTCATAAGAAACTCGAACTCACACATGGCTACTTTGATCATAAGATGTTGTCCCAAGTTTAAATATTCTTTGTAAACTAAGCATTGGTGACAAACATCTTGGCAACAAGAGGTCCTGAAACCTCCTAATAAAATTCTATCCACACAATTTTTAAAAATGTATTTTCATTACAAATTAAGATTGAAAGTGTCCTTAAATCTAATCCATATGCTGGTATAAAATTTGCAATCTATCAATAAATGTTTGCATATATTTCATCATGATAATATTTTTAAATATAACAAAATACAAATTTACAAATACATAGTCATAAAAATGTAACTTTAATTTATGGCATTATCGTTGAAAGCTGTTGAGATTCAATAAAACTCTGGATTCATATCATCATGATAAATAATATGCAATAATATAACTTATAATTGGACAGTTTTTATTCTTTGAATTAGGAACTTTGTTCAGGTAAAATTCAATTTTGATGCCCATTTAAATTATTACAAATAGAGATGAATCTGTAAATCAGTAAATAATCACGCAAGAAAAATGACTAGAAATACAACAAACTTGAAGAGAGCCCCCATCTTTGTTATATCTTAAAAACAGAATTTTTGAAATGAAAGTAACCTTTTTTCCTCCACTCCTTTTTAATTAGAGATTTGCCTCTGGTTTCATAGCTTAATCACTTTCCTTGGAATGGGGAACAAAGGATCTGGGGACTTGAGAGCAGCCGCCAAGCTGAAAGTGGAGCTTCCCCAGATCCTTCCAAGTCTCTTATTAAAGTGAAAGGTGTGAGAGGTTGGTGCCTTTTTGCTCTAGAGCAAGGCCCTGCTGGGAATTGAATGAAGTGAACGTGAAAATTAACAGGTTAATGCATTTCTATTTGTTAAAAAATTCTGTGTCCGAGAAATACCACTCTCCAGCATTCTGCCAAGTCACAAATTAACTCCCAGTAATGGCATCAAGAAGATAGCTGTGTTCAGTAACGGGTAGGCTACCATATGGCTCTGATGTTAGTGTGAAGTTAATCACAAGCTACATGATAGGTCATCTTATAATTCCATAATAAACTGTACATGACACTATCTGCACGGCATGCAAATTTTGATAACATTAACCTTTAGGGGGAAATAAATTAAAAATCCCTGATCAAACATTGGAATGAGGACAGTGCTTCAGAAAGGTACAGTCAGCTGTTTCTCTCCTCGGGATTTCCTCGGCTATTTTCACCCACTGTGAATATATTGGATGAAAATTCAAAAAAGAAAAATGCTAGAGAGTGAAACTTAGATTAGTTGTGCGCCAAGTTCTGATGAATCTTTGCAGTGGGGTGTGAGTGCAAATGGAGGTAGATTTTAGCCCGACATGTTGCAGCCTTCATCATCTACCAGTCCCGAGTGAGTCTACTGATCCTCCTTTGACCGTCGCTGGAACCCTGTCTCATTCGGTGCTACAGAGTTGGGACGAGGCTGCAGCTGTACTGCATGTTGAAGTACATTTGCAAATCTGAACCTTGAGAGTCCATGGTGATAAAAATCAACCCTTCTTAAAAGAAATACTGGACAGTTTATATCACCTAGCAAGACGCCTGTAATGAAGTTGACTTAGTATCTAAAGCAGTCCCTGGAGAAATTCAGAGACATTCTAACTCTCCATGAATGAAGGACGTCTGCCCCTTTACAAGATGTCAGACACAACTTAACAATAAGTGTCCCCTAGTGAACTTTGCAATACATATGCTGAATTACATTCATATTTTCAGGGAAATCAGCTGTCCAACATATTATTCCCTTATAATCAAAATACATGGGAAACCTAAATTCAGAGTATTTGAAAAAGCAGAAGTACCTTCTGTCTAATCTTTAGAGTGAAGAATATTAACAATCATTGCTGAAGTTAAGAATTGGAACAAAATGTCCATAATTTTAAAATAAACTGATCAGCATTGTTTTTCTTAAAATTGAAGAAAATATTTTCTCTTTATTCTCTGCTATTTCAAATGCAAGGCAACATTTGAACTCTATTTAATTCACACATCATTTGAGAGGTTTGTTCATACTGATTACTTCCACTTTCACAGTACGCTATAAACAAACACAGAAATTAGTTGACGTTGCCCCTGATCAAATGGTCTTTTCTTGGATATGTGACATTTAATTTGATTATTCATGAATATTTTAATGATGTGTTTATTGCACGCCAGTATTAGACCTGGAATGCTAAAATGCAACCAGTCACATAATGATGAAGGCAAGTTTCTATTTCCAATTCGAACAGAAGAGAAGACACAAATGCGATGACTTTAGAAGTAGCATTTGGTTTCATGTGGAAAAACCTTTGGCCACATATCTGTGCCAAGGATAATTATTTTCTAAATTCAGTACCATATATAGAAATGAGTTTTTCCAAATTTCACCCAATTAAAGCAATGATTCTTCGATCTCACATAAATAAGATACATTAATGATTAATAGATGAATGGTTGTTCATTTCAAATGAGATCAACTTCACATTGATTTTTCATTTGGGTTTTATGATAAACTAGCCGTAGGCTATTGCACAAAGTTGTAGGAGCCCAGTGAAGTATTTCTTATTTACATTTCGATTGTTATTCCCCTTCCCGGTTTCCGGGCCAACATCCCCCTAACCCCTCTGCCTTCCCTTCTATATGGGTGTTCCCTTCCCCATCCTACCCACATTACCACTCTCCCCCCAACAGTCATGTTCACTAGGTGTTCAGTCTTCCAGGACCAAGGGCTTCCCCTTCCACTGGTGCTCTTACTAGGCTATTCACTGCTACCTATGAGGTTGGAGCCCAGGGTCAGGCCATGTATATATCGTCTTTGGGTAGTGGCTTAGTCCTTGGAAGCTCTGGTTGCTTGGCATTGTTGTTCATATGGGGTCTCAAGCCCCTTCAAGCTCTTCCAGTCCTTTCTCTGATTACTTCAACTGGGGTCCCGTTCTCAGTTCAGTGGATTGCTGCTGGCATTCGCGTACGTATTTGCTCTATTCTGGCTTTGTCTCTCAGGAGAGATCTACATCCGGTTGCTGTCAGCCTGCACTTCTTTGCTTCATCCATCTTATCTAGTTTGGTGGCTGTATATGTACGGGCCACGTGTGGGGCAGGCTCTGAATGGGTGTTCCTTCTGCCTCTGTTCTAAGCTTTGCCTCCCTATTCCCTGCCAAGGGTATTCTTGTTCCCCTTTTAAAGGAGTGAAGCATTCACATTTTGGTCATCCTTCTTGAGTTTCATGTGTTCTGTGCATCTAGGGTAGTTCAAGCATTTGGGCTAATAGCCACTTATCAGTGAGTGCATACCATGTGTGTTTTTCTGTGATTGGGTTACCTCACTCAGGATGATATTTTCCAGTTCCGACCATTTGCCTATGAATTTCATAAAGTCATTGTTTTTGATAGCTGAGTAATATTCCATTGTGTAGATGTACCACATTTTCTGTATTCCTCTGTTGAAGGGCATCTGGGTTGTTTCCAGCTTCTGGCTATTATAAATAAGGTTGCTATGAACATAGTGGAGCACGTGTCTTTGTTTTATGTTGGGGCATCTTTTTGTTATATACCCAAGAGAGGTATAGCTGGGTAGACTGAGCTATCTGAGGATGAAGAAATGATCCACAGGACAGCACAGGACTTTAGAAAAGTGCTGGTCAAGGTCTGATAATGAATTTTGGAAAGAAGTGAGACATATAGAAATGGGTTATGCTGTGAGGATATAAATGTCTAAGTACAACTTGCATGGTTTCTGTGCACAGACTCAATAAAGAGTCAGTCACGTTTGAAGACTTACCATAGCACTTCTTCTACAGTCC
The DNA here is from genome assembly GCF_011064425.1 of Rattus rattus. Classification (NCBI taxonomy): domain Eukaryota; kingdom Metazoa; phylum Chordata; class Mammalia; order Rodentia; family Muridae; genus Rattus; species Rattus rattus. The sequence goes on along the minus strand of NC_046159.1, from coordinate 95,166,811 downwards.
AAACTCTAGCAACCAGAAGCAACTGGTAGATGGCACCAAAGCACTCGTGTGCAGACACCAAAAGATGGGAGACAGAGAAACGGGGAAGGGGATGTAATGATCAGGGTCTATCTACCTTGGTTAACGGTTGTAACCTGGAACTTTCCACAGAGTAGAGACTGTTTGGCTAGTGAGACTCAGGAATCTGCCTGTATCTCCCTTCCCAGTTTTGAGATCACAGATGCATGCTGGTATGTCTGTTTTGTTGCCTTTGTTGTTGTTTGTTCTGAGTTTTTGTTTTTGTCAGTTTGGGACACTGATCTCAAGTCCTCATGCCTGCATAGCTAGCACTTTAGCAGCTGAGCTATCTTCCCACCCATAAAAATTATTGTTAATATTGAGTGTATGAGATTCTTAGTTAAGCTATCTCAAGCAGATGACGCGAAGCTCTGTCAGTGCTCTCACAGCAGGAAACTGTTAGTTGCTGCCTGCATCTTTGGTTCCAGATTACAAAAATAAAAAAGCAAGAGAGCTGCCTGGAAGTGCCCCTCCTCTCTGTCTCTGTTCTCAGCCAGGTGACAGGTCCCTTCTCCAACCTATGTTAAGTATTTGAAGCACCAGTTTGAAGAGGTATTCATTTCTGCCAAGAGCTCCTGAATTCTCTTCACCAACTCTGGCTCAGAAAAGAAAGCAAGCACTAAGAGAGGAATCTGCAACACATGAATGGAAACTTGGCTCTTAACCTCCTCACAGTTAGCCTTAGCTGTCACATAAAAACTGTATTGCAAACAAGGATTTTCTCCAAACATCTTTAAAAAACAAGTGTCTCACTCCTACTGTTAAAATGTTGAGTGGAAAGATAAAGTGTGACAAATGATAACTTGGTTGGTTTTCCAGTGCAGAGGAATAGGGCAAAAGTCACCAAAGAATGCATTCAAAAGCATGTGGAGAATGAAGGAACTTGATCATCAGTGTACTGGCCATTTCCCTGATTTTGTGCTTGCCAAAAACTTCCAGAATGCTAGACTAAAGTGGGAGAATTTTCTAATAACTATAAAATCCTCTCATGTAACCACAACTGTACTATAATATGACTTTAATATGTAGATATATTCAAAGATTATTAACAAAAATGAACCGAGTTTCTCATTTGAAGAAATTCCTAAGCACAACTCAAACTTTCCCTTTAATTTCAATGCTTGCCTCTCCTAGTTCTGTGCTTAAATAGCTAAACAAAATCTCACTTGGCAACTGCATACTAACAAATGTCTTTCCTCAAATCTTAATCATCATGTTCTCTTAATTGTCCAATATGCAGCTAAGGTCATCCAGCTAAGTCATTTAAATTTCTCTTCAGCTTCACTGGTTCTTTGCAGAGACCATTTTATTTCTAGGTCAAATTGTCTTCAACTCACACAGTGAACTCTGGTTGAGCCAAATCACAATTTTGTTGAAAAGTTGTCATCCGGGCTCTGCTCTGGCATTTCAGTTGTTTGTATAGAAAATGTTAGGACTCTCTTTGCCAAGCCTAAGCTGTGTTTTTGAAATCCTCTCATAACCTAGTGTCTTAACTATATACCAAATGCAAAGCTGACATTGACCCCCGAGGCACACAGAGTGAGAGAAATGTACGGTCACAAGATTACTGGACCTACATATATAAACTTCTGAATTTCAAAAATATAATCAGTATCTAGAATTTAGGCAAGAATGCTAGCAATGGATTTAACTAGATATCAACCACAGAGGAAAGGATGGTTTATTCCTGAAGAGCAAATATTAGAATTTTGCTGAGTGGCACATTCTTAGTGATCAGAGGAACGCTCCATAAACCCAGCAAGCACCATCATCTGTCATCATGACCAGAAGATTTCCTGAGACATTAATCAGGACACCTTGTAAAGCAGAGAAATTGCAGAAACATAAATGCACACTTGAGTTTAGCTTGACATTTCTCATGATATATATATGAATAGATGAAAATCATTTGAATGTCATGTAATGAAGAACAGGAATTTTGTGCTGTCTTGTGGTGGAGATTTTTAACTCCTGAACTAGATTCTAAGCCATGCCCATACTGTCCCCATTCTTCTAATTGTCAATTGTTCTTTTGTTGTTGTTGTTCTTCTTCTTCTTTTACTTTTCTCCTTCTCTTTCTTCTTATTTCATTTCATTTTACTCCATTTCATTCATTTTTCCAGAAGAAGCCCATTATCTGTCTCCATAACAGACCTTGCTTTTGAATGGCTCATGAATATTAAATCAGAAATTACTATTTGAGTGAGTTATTCAGTACCAGCTGATACACAATCACTGCTTTCTTAGGACTTGATTGGTTGATAAGCTGAACACACTAAGGCATGTACCCTAAGAGCCTTTGAATCTTCCAGAACAAGGACTCATCCCTAATTCTTTTATTTTTTTCTGGATATTTTCTTTATTTACATTTCAAATGTTATCTTCTTTCCTAGTTTCCCCTCCAGAAATCCCTTGGCATATCTCCCCTCCCCCTACTTCTATGAGGGTGCTCCCCAACCCACCCACCCACTCCCTCCCACCTCCCTGCCCTGGCAATCTCCTGTACTGGAGCATCAAGTCTTCACAAAGGTCTCTCCTCCCATTGATGCCTAACAAGGCCATCCTTTGCTATATATGCATCTAGAGCCATCGGTCCCTCCATATGCACTCTTTGGTTGGTGGTTTAGTCTCTAGGAGCTCTGGAGTGTCTGGTTGGTTGATAGAGTTGTTCTTCCTATGGGGTTGCAAACCCCTTCATCTACTTTAGTCATTTCTCTAACTTCTTCCCCTTCTCAGTCCAATGGTTGACTGGGAGATTCTGCCTCTGTATTTGTCAGACTCTGGCAAGGCCTCTCAGGAGACATCCATATCAGGTTCCTGTCAGCATGAACTTCTTGGCAACCACAATAGTGTCTGGGTTGGTTCTATGTATATGGGATGAATCCCCAGGTAGGGCAGTCTCTGGGTGGCCTTTCCTTTAGTCTCTGCTCCACGCTTTATCTCTGTATTTCCTCCTGTATTTTTGTTACCCCTTCTAAGAAGGACAGAAGCATCCACAGTTTGGTCTTCCTTCTTCTTGAGTTCCATGTGGTCTGTAAATTGTATCTTGGGTATTCTGAGTTTTTGGGCTAATATTCACTTATCAGAAAGTGCATATCATGTGTGTTCTTTTGTGATTGGGTTAACTCATTCAGGATGATATTTTCTAGTCGCATCAATTTACCTAAAAATTTCATGAAGCCTTGTATTTAACAGCTGTGTAGTACTCCATTGTATAAATATATCACATTTTCTGTATCCATTCCTCTGTTGAAGGGCATCTGGGTTCTTTCCAGCTTCTGGCGATTATAAATAAGGCTACCATAAACATAGTGGAGCACGTGTCCTTCTTATATGTTGGATCATCTTTTGGGTCTGTGAACTGTAGCTTGATTATCACTTACTCAACAGCTAATAATCACTTAAATTGAATACATACCATATTTGTCTTACTGGGTCCTGGTTACCTCACTCAGGATGATTTTTTCAATTGCCTACAAATTTCATAGTGTCTTTTTTTTTAACAGCTGAGAAATACTTCATTGTGTAAATGTACCATATTTTCTTTATTTATATTTCAGATGTGGGAAATCTAGGTTGTTTCAATTCCATGGTATTATGAATAAAGCCACGATAAATATAGTTGAACCAGTGTCCTTAGGATAGAGCATCCGTGGGGTATATGCCTGTGAGAAGTATAGCTGCATCTTGAGGTAGATTAATTCTCAAACTTCTGAATGTCTGTCATATTGATTTCCATAGTGGCTGTAATATGTGTGCTTCCACAAGCAATAGAGGTGAAGCCCCTTGCTCCATATCCCTTCCAGCCTGATCTGTCACCTGTCTTGTTGATCTTAGACATTCTGATAGGTATAAAATGGAATCTCAACCTAGTTTTGATTTGCATTTCCTTAATGTCAAAGGATGTTTTACCGTTCTTTAAGATATTCTGGGGATATGTTATGCCTTTATTAAGAATTCTGTTTAGATCAAATCCCCTTTTAATTGCATTATTTTGTTTGCTGATGACTATTTTATTGAGTTCTTTATATATTTCAGGTATTAGATCTCTATCAGATGTAAAACTGGTTAAACAGCTTTCCTCATTCTCTGTATTATATATTTGTTGAAGATGTTTTCTTTTTTTTTCCCATTCTGACTTTCTGGTGTCCATATGTATGCCTCTTCATTTTTATCCCATTTATCAATGTGTTTGTTTTTATTTCAAACCAATGTGTTTTTATTACTATCACTCTGAAGTACAACTTGACATTTGCGATGATGATACTCCCAGTAGTTCTTTTATTCAGTTTTGCTTTTCCATATGAAGTTAAGAATTATTCTTTTGAGATTTGCAAAAACTTGTCTTAGAGTTTTGTGGAGATTTACTGAACCATTGTCCAGTTTTACTATGTTAGTCTTACTGATCCATGATCATAAACGGTCTTTCCATCTTCTGATATCTTTTCAGCTTCTTCAAAGATTTAAATTTGTTATTCTATAGGTCTTTCACTTACTTAGCTAGAATTAGTCTAAGTTATTTTATATTACTTGAGACTATTATGAATAGTGCGGTTTTCTTTCTTTCTTACTTTATTCGTTATTTGTATATTGAAGACTTATTGATTTTGGGGGGGGCATTTTTTATCAAGCCATTTTGCCGAAAATGTCTATTAGCTGGAGGTACTTCTGGTGATATTTTTATATTTACTTATGTTAAATAATATATTTTCCATGAATAGAGATTCTTTGACTTCTTCCTTTGCAATTTGTATTCCCTTAATATCTTTCAGTTGACTTATTTCAATATAGTACTTATTATCAACATAAGTAATGAATATATTTGAAAATATTGAAGAACTATACTGAATAGAAATGGAGAGAGTGGACAACCTTGACTTGTTCCTGATTTTTTTTTTTTTGAGTTTCTTTGATTATTTTTTCTCCATTAAGGTGTTGGCTATATGCTTTCTGTAAATTATGCCTTAATTATGTTTAGGTATGTCCCTGCATTCCTAATCTCTCCAACACTTTTATCATAAAGAGCTGCTGGATTTTGTCAAAAGCTTTTTCATCATCTAATGAGATGATCACATATGTTTTAATTTTTCCTTATGATGGATTGCATTTACTAATTTTTATATGTTGAACCATCTCCTGCAATTCTGGGATGAAGCATACAACTAGATTATTATAGATGATGTTTTCGGTGTGTTCTTGAATTTAACTTACAAGTATTTTATCGAGTACCTTTACATCAATGTTCATGAGGGAAACATTTGTAATTATTGTTTATTCTTTATAGGGTTTGAGTATTTGTATTGCCCTGACCTCAATAAACGAATTGGACAATATTCCTTCTGTTTCTAGTTTGTGGAATAATTTCAGGAATATTTGGTGTTAACATTTCTTCGATAGTTTGATATAATTATGTGCTAAAAATATCTGGCCCTGGATTATTTGTTTGTTTAAATGATTGGTTCGGTTCGGTTCGGTTCAGTTCAGTTCAGTTTTCTTTGACAGGGTTTCTCTATGTAGCACTGGCTTTCCAGGAACTGGCTCTATAGGTGACTGACCTAGAATTCTGACATCCATCTAACTCTGCCTCCTGAGTTCTGGCATTAAAGGCATGCACTACCACCACCAGGTCATTTGGGAGACTTGTCTTTACTGTTTTTTCCTACTAAGGGTCATAGGTCTATTTAAATTATTTATCTGATCTTGATTTAACATTGGTATTTGGCATCTGTCATGAAAATAATCTATTTTTTTAGATATTCCAAGTTGGTAAAATACAAGTTTTTAAAGTATGTCCTTATGATTCTATGGATTTCTTGGTTGGTTGTTATGCCCACTTCTCTTTGCTAGTCTCATTAATTTGGATATTTTCACTGATTTCTTAGTTAGTTTAAATATGGACTTGCTTTTCTTGTTGATTTCCTCCAAGAAACAACCTTTTGTTTCACAGATTTCTTTCTTGTTTCTGTTGTATTGACTTTAGCTCTCTGATTATTTCTTGCTGTCTTCTGCTCTTGGGTGTGCTAACTTCTTCCTGTTCTATAGTTTCATGCATGCTCCTAAGATCTAGTATGAGATATCTCCATTTTTAAAATAAATGTAGGTACTTAGTCTTGTGAACTCTCCTCTTAGAACTGCTTTTCATTTCACAAATTTAGATGTATTCAAATACTATTAGTATTTGTATACTATTAGTGTTCAAATGTTATTAGTATTCATTGTCACTGAATTCACTGATTTTCACTGAACTCATTTGTTTCAGTCTTTACTCCCTTGTTCAGTTTCCACTAATTTGTAGGCTTTTTTGGTTTGTTTGTTTCTGTTGTTGATGATATCCACCTGCAACCCATGGTGGTCTAACAGGATGCAAGAAATTATTTAAATTTCCTTGGGTGTATTGAAATTTGTTTTGTGTCCATGCGAACTGTCAATTTTGGAGAATGTTTTGAGGAGTAGTAAGAAAAAGTTATGTGCGTGTTTGTGTGAAATGTCTAGCAAGTATCTATTGGGACTATTTGTTTTATAGCATCTGTTAGTTCCAATATTTCTCTGGTTGATTTTTTTTGTGTGGATAACATATTTATTAGTGCGGGTAGGGTATTGAAGTCCCCCACTATTAAAGTGTGAGGACTAATACGTGACTTAAGCTCTAGTACTTTTACAAAAGTGGCTACCTTATTATTTAGGGCACAGATACTAAGAAATAGAATGTCATTTTGGTTGATTTTTCCTTGGATGATTATGTATAGTTTTCATATCTCTTTTGATTTACTATGGTTTGAGGTCTATTTTACTAAATAATAAACTGGCTGCATCAGCTTGCTTGTTATGTTTAGTTTTAAAAACATTTTTCCAAATTTTTACCTTGTAGTAATATCTATCCTGAATGTTGAGGTATATTTTTTGTATGCAGAAGGAAAATGGATCTTGTTTTCATATAGTCATTCTGCTAGTCTTTTTATTGGGAGTTTGAGAAAATTGATATTGAGAAATATCAGTAAGCAATGATTATTAATTTTATTATTTATTATTGATGGCAGTATTCTAGAACATTCTGTAAGATGGATTTGTAGATAAATTATTGTTTAAATTTGGCTTTATCATGGGATATCTTATTTTCTCCATCTATGGTGAAAGTTTTCCTGGGTATAGTAATCTGAGCTAGTTTCTCAGTCCTTTAGAATTTGAAACACACCAGAAGGTCTGAGGCTTTCAATTTCTAAAGTCTCTGTTGAGTAGTCATTCTAACAGGTCTGTCTTTAAATATCACTTGTTCTTCTCCCTTTGCAACTTTAATATTCTTCCTTTGTTCTGGATGTGTTTTGATTGTTAGATGACAACGGGATTTTCTTTTCTGGAATAATCAATTTGATGTTCTGTACAAATCTTTCACATTTATAGGCATTCTAAAAGTAAGGCATTCTTTTTAGATGAATATAATTTTCTTCTATGATTTTGTTGAAATTATTTTGAGCTGAGATTCTTCTCCTTCCTCTATCCCAGTGGTTCTCACCATGTGGGTGAAAACTGTGTTGGGGGCCGAAAGACCTTTCCACGGCTCACCAATGACCATTGGAAAACACAGATATACACATTATGATTCATAAAGTTCTGAAAGTACAGTTTAGAAGTAGCAATGAAATGAATTTTATGAGTGGAAGTTACCACGACTTGAGAAATTGTATTAAAGTGTTTCACTATTATGATGGTTGAAAACTACTGCTCTATTCCTATTATTCTTAGGTTTGGTCTTCTCATAGTATCCTAAATTTCCTAGATGGTTTGAGTCAGGAATGTCTTAGACTTAACATTTTCTTTGACTGATATATCCATTTCTTCTATTGTGTCTTCGATGTCTCAGATTTTCTCTTCAGTCTCTTATAACCTGTTGGTGTAGATTACCACTATAATTACTGCTCCTAATCCTAAGTTTTTCATTTCCAGAATTCCATTGTGTATTTATTATTTTTCTATTTCCATTTCCATGTCTTGAAACAATTTTATGAATTTCTGTCTACTGATTTTTTAAAGGAATTTATTCATTCACTTTTTAAGAACCTCTATAATCTCCATATACTTGCTTTTAAGGTCTTTTTTCTTGTGCATATCTGATGGAGACATATTGTCCTGAGTTTTACTGACAGTATTCTTACACTGGCATCTAGGTACCTGGTTTGGAGATAAATAGAATTTCATGGTTTCTGAGTTTTTTCTTTCTTGGGTGGGTGTTTTTTTCCTTGGTTTTTGTTCTTGCTGTGGAAGATCAAAGAATGTGTTGGTTGTGTGTTACCATTAATACTGGCTTCCTTAGCTGTGTATTCACTTCAAGTACTTTCTGGTGATGCTGGTGGGAGGGAAGGCCAGGAGAGACAGTCTGTGTGATAGAGGAAGCATGGAGAGGGGTGAAGAGACGCTGTATGCAGCAGGTATTCTATTGCAGCACTAAGGATGCTCCTGAGGAATGGGTTGGGGAGCATGGAAGAGTAGAACCGGGCTGTAGGCAGCAAACCTGTTCTTCGGACAGATGTGGTATGTGATTGAGCAGAGAATATTTGCCAAAATTGAGGCAGGGAACATATTAAGAAGGGGCAAGTAGGTGGGCGATGGTCTGGGGATCCATGTAAGACAGATACATGGAGAAGGGAAGGGTACAGCTAGAATTTGTTGCAGCACTACAGATGACCCTAAGGATTGGGTATCTTTGTTAACTAATTCAAGAAAGAGAGAGACAGAGAGAGAGAGAGAGAGAGAGAGAGAGAGAGAGAGAGAGAGACAGACAGACAGACAGACCAAGAGGCAGACAGAGAGAGAGAGAGACAGGGACAGAGACAGAGATAGGGAGCCTTCCATCTGGAATATGCTAGTTAATGTTCTCATCTCCATAAACATTTAAAAATGATCAAATAAGAATTGAATTTGTGTTTAACATTCAGCAGGATTGACAATCAACTATCTATCTCTATATAGATAAGAGTTATATAGGTTTTTGTGTATATTGTTCATATCCGTGTAATTCACTTCTCCATCAGCTCATCATTACTTTAGGTTTGATGCCTTTAAGATCCTCTTTTCTAGTTATTCATAAAATATAAAGTAGGTTATTGTGAACTGCTATAATTTAACAATCATGTATTGTCCATATGTATCAAAATTTCATATTGTACCACATATATTTATATAATTTTATTTAAGTGAGAAAAATTTAAGGGGAAGAACAGAAGGTAGTGAAAATTCTGCTTTCATGCTAGCAACTTCGAGAGGGTAAAATGTTTTACTGGAAAAATGCAAGGAATGACATAATTCTCTCTTAAGGAAAAATTCTGATAACCACTGTTTTCAATGAGCACTTACTGTGTGCCACATCCTGGGTATACTTACAGCTTTCAAAGTATTACCTCATCTCATGCAGTCCCACAAGAATCATCCCATAGAAATGCTACTTCAGAAAGACAGTAAACTCTGTTGAGTATGCGCCATTCTTTATCCAGTGACCATTGCCACTTTTTAATGCCTTCAACTAACACTTTACCAATATTGTCATCTACATAGAAGCTGGGTGATTCAGATGCCCCTCAGCCTTCCCATGAGAGGAGGGCTAAAATGAGTAATTACTGGTAATCATAACTGTCATTGGTAGTGACTGAGTACCTCATGTGTTCCCAGCACTAGGATCAATAATTTAGGTATCACCTCCTGTGGCACACCAAACTCTGTGATGTAATCACAGTGCTAGTAGAAAATGTTACTGGGACTTCTGAAAGACAAGACAATTCTAAGAGATGGCTCTATCAGAAGGCAGACCAATGGCAGAGTCTGTTCCAGTAAATGCTAAGAGCTGAGGACCTCCAGCCTTTGCTAGGAAACATAAGCACTTCTTAGGGTGGGGTCAGAGGACAGGGAAGTCATCCTGGACCTCCAGGGGTGTCATGTCAGGTGTATGCCTGCTATCCTATTGGATTCTGAGGGTTATGTAGAGATAAATGCAAACTCTGAAAGCCTCACTTCTCATACATCTTAGCAAAGAATTTCTACATAAAGAAGATAAAATGTTAGCTATCTCTAAGGGTCTCTTCAGTTATTTCATTTATTGGTGAATTACTTCTCTACATAGATATCAGGAAGTAAATTGTAATGCAAACATCTTTGATGGCTGGTTCTAATGCACATTGTTGTTGGATAAATGAGTATTCCAGATCAATTATCTGAAGACACATTTACAGACATCATTGGCTATTCAGACAGTTACCTCATTAAAGATGCACTTTTTTGAGACAGTCTTTCCATATAGCCCTGACTCTCTTAGAACTCATTATGTAGATCAGGTTGATGTGAATTGCAAAAACATCCAACAATCTCTGCCTACTAACAAGAATAGGGATATGTACCAAATGCCCCAACTCTTGCTTACCCTTGTATTGTCTAAAGATTGCCCTCTATGTAAAAAGGTAAAGTGATCATGAGAGGGAGGACGTTAGTGAATTCTGCTAATGAAAACAATTATGTTTATCTGAGTGTGATTTCTATTTGACTCAAAAGGGACTTTTCCATGCAAGCTTATTGTCACTTAACACTATCCATGACACTTACAATGAATGTTTCTTAAGAAGCAGCCAGCATTCCTGTGATTATTCCAATCTGTTCTTGCTTGGTAGACTTTCTCTCCTCTGAGATAAAGCACTTAACTGGGAGAACTTAAGTTTGAGTGTTTGAAGGAAGAATTGATGATGATTTTCTGCAAAGGAAAATAATAGATAGGCATAGAGAAAGGGAAAGGAAATAAATCTCAGTGTTGGAGGTAATGTGGAGAGAATAATAAGCAAGCACAAGGAGACAACAGCTGGAGAACAGGCCTATCTGTTAACGTGTGTGAGAGGAAAAATAAAAAGCTGTCTGAAATGTGCACAAGCAAAGCATCACAAGGCATAAAGCCAGGCTAGGTCTCTGAAACCTTAGCCTCAGAGGGAAAGAAAGGAGCCTGGTCCAGCACAGGATGGAACACCAAGGCAGGGCTCAGGGCCACCATATGGGAAGAGCATAGCATGTGTTAAGTATTAAGAATGTGCTGTAAGAGCAGAGAAAATATTTCACCTCTTTTTACTCTTTAGATTTCTTTGCAATCCTGATCTTTCCGCTCTTCACTGAGTGGTTCTATGGGGATTGCCCTGCACTTGATGGGAAGATGTGGTCCAATGCTTATCATACTCTGATGGATTGATTCTCTTTGATCTCTGCTCTGGAGTTCTACATAGGTGTATGGGAAACAGTGGGGAAACAAAAAACAAAGAAAGAAAGAAAAGCTTGATGCTTTTGGCATTTCAGACAGAAGCACAATGTCAAAAGGCTGATAGAGATTCAGGACACATAGGTATGTATATACCTGATGAATTGTGAGCATTTAAAATCTTATTTTTGCTTTTGTTTTTATTTCTTGAGAGCTTAGACATAAAAACCCCAGTTATACGGCCTCCTCTAGAAAAGGATGCGTTTTTCTGCATTACTTTCCTTTCTAAATGAGAAATTAAATAAAAGTTGTAAAATGAACTATGAGTGGCAAGCAACAAAGAGGAAGTGCACACAGTTAGAGAGAACTCTGCTTATGTCTTTTAATTCCTAATGTATATGCTTATACTAATGTATAAAATTAAAAAGAACTGCAGTTATTAAAATATTTATACCCTTCCGAAATTGGTGATTAAAGCACCCTGGAATACCTGACCTAATGATGTGAGTTCCCAAAGTCAGGAAGGCAGCTGTCCTTTACAAATTTTTTTTCAATTATCTTTAAGGTTTCCATACATGAGAACATTATTTGTACCACTTTCTCACGTCTCCCTAATTCCTCCCTCCTACTCCCCATCCTCTCACCTCATTGTCTACACTTATCATTGCTTCAAATATATATATATATATATATATATATATATATATATGTATATTTCATTTAGTGCTTCTAATTTGTATATATGTTTAGGGGTCAGTTGCAGCTTTATAAACTATCAGGGATTTTGTTTAGTGAACAAAAGCAATTCTCTGTCATTCAGCTGCCTTGCTCACTGTCTTTCCTTTGTGCTTTCCATGTACTGAATGAATGAACAATTCACTGTATGAATACCTGTATTGAAGGGAAAAATATTATGACTGCACTCAGGAACATCTGCAAATCACTATGAGTCTCAGTGCAGATGTTTGGTAGAGCCCCAGCCTAAGAGGAAGCACAGTAAAGGAAGTGGTAGAGTCCTTGACACCGATCCCTCCTTCGTTCCAAATCCCAGGAGTCTAATGCCCATGGTCACAGTTTGAGTAAGGAGAGTCCACTTCCACGGTGGGGTACAAAACTATACAGAGGAGGCGCTGCGTCCACGTGGCTGCGGGAGTATGAGGCTCGCAGACGTCATAAGAAACCGAATCCTCCCAAAGACAGAGAGATGGCTTCTCTTCATTCTCTGAGCATCAAGGAAATTTTGCTTTGTGTCTTATTTGCCAGCTGAGTAAATGTTCATGGTGTATTCATTAAGATGATAAATAGAAAAATAATAAAAATAATTTTTCCTGCAAAAACAAACAAACAAACAAACAAACAGAAAACCCAGAAGAAGAGTGAGGCTCCTTGGATACGAAGGGGAGGAGGTGGCCTTGCTGGGCCTTGGCTCATTCAGAATCATAGTGAATGCCAACCCCAACCTTACACTAACCCACATGCCACGGAGCTGACTATTTTACACTGAAACATTAAAACTTTTACTGTATTCAAATGTTTAAAATTACATAAGCATTATTATTGTGCATGTGTGTCTGTATGGAGTATACGTGAGTATGGACACATGTGTGCTACACAATTGTGGAGCTCGGAGGACATTTTTTGGAAGTTGGTTCTATTCTAGTATCATGGGCAAAGATTGAATTTAGTTTCAAGTACTTTTATTCTCTGAGCTATCATGCTGGCCTGGTTGTATTTACTGAAATCACATCAGATTTGTAGAAGTGCATCTTACCTCATATGCTCAGTGGGTACATACATATGTGGCTTTTTGTGTGCTTGTATAAAATATGTGTGAACTGAGTAAATATATGTGCATGAGTTTGTGATGAAATGAAATTAACCAGTACTTCTAGATTGGTCCTTATTTTAATTTTATGGAATAGTTTTATAAAATTAGTTGTTTCTCTTTTAGGCTTTCTCAAATATGTTTTCTCTAAAGATAATGACAAGGAGCTATGAGAGAAACTACATATATCATGTCATGACCACAGGTAGCAAATGAATTCCAATGTGAAAGTCCCCAGTGAAAAAAGTTTCACACAACATTTACCTTAGTGGTTTACAAGCTTGTGTTCACAACTTACAAATGTTTTGTCAAAGCTAAGTAAGCCTCCCCTGTTCTTCCTGTTGTTGTAAAAGTAAAATCATAAATTCTTTAAAACTCTGGCAAAACTATGCCAAGGAAAACCTTTATTTTAAAAATCGTAGAACAGATTAGAGAGATGTCACAACAGTTAAGAGGATGTGCAGTGCTTAAAGAGAAACTTCTTGATTTCAACATTGATGCGGTGTCTCACAAGCAACTAACTCCAGCCTCAGGAAATTCACCACCCTCTTCTGGCTCCTGTAGGTAGCCAAACTCATTTATATGTATATGTGAATATGTGTAGATTTTTAAGTAAATTTTGAAAGAAGAAAATAAAATAATGCACTATCATATGTGATATGTTTCAGAAGGGAGCTCAAATATTTTGTTCAAATGTCATAGCATTTTAAAATATGTGTGCATAATTATGAGTATGTTATTAACTCATTTATAGCAACTATTATTATTATTAAGTTATTTAGAGTAAGTTTCTCAAAGGGCTCATAGACAAACCAACATATAATTAATTATATAATTAATATCAATAACTAGTATAATTTATAGTAATATAATTTATAATATAAATGTTATACTTCCAAATAATACACAACGGAATGTATACTACCTATACTAACATGTTAGCATATGTAAGTAATTGTACAGATACTTTAAATAAATTCAAGAGTGATATTTCAACTTAAGAATATTTTAAAGTACTCTTACTTTTGGACTAATTCTTTAAATAGTTTTTAACAAACATAGAATTGTGGTTTCTAACTATAGCCATTCCTATTTCTATGTGACACGTACCTGTCTGAACAGGTTCTAGTCTTTCATAGAGTCCTGAGTCACTGATGTGCAACCTGATTATGACAGTCATGAGCAGTAGACACAGTCCTCTGTAAGCTGCAGTTGGAGCAACAAAAACAGCTAAAGTCAAGCTAGGAAGGTGGAAGCATGTTAGTGAGTAGGAAGAAAGAACAAAATTAAAGTGAATGCAGGCCAGCTTGCCCCAGGACAAACCTGCCTGAGAGTCCTGGAGGGCACTGGAGATAAATGATGTGCAATTATTCTTCAGCTAGAAAGGCTCTGAGGCAGGGCATAGTATCAATGGCCTCAGGAGGACAGGGACTCTCTGACATATGTCTACATCTTATCAGAGACCTGGCTGAGGGCAGAGTCTGCAGGTCAATAAGGGAATGGATAACAAGAGGATTCACATCTTGGCAGCTTCTGCTGACAGGGAGCAGGGGAAGCCTGTGTGGCTGCTGCTTCCCAGGTCAAAATTAGTCCCCTGCCTATTTGCACAGCTCTTAAAGGGCCATGTTCAAAATACCATCTTGTGATCCCTCCTTTAGCCCACATGCTGCTGAGTCGTATCTAGAAAATATGAGTGAGGAAACTTCAATAGAGAGAAGGGAAAGAGACAAAAGCAGTGCTCTTCACTTCGCAGGATTAGATTTTTTAAAACGTGAAAAATCCCATGGTGACATTATATCCTATTTGTCTATTTCTTACTTGTTAGTGTACATCTACCACAATCATCAATTGTTTAATCTCAAAATAAATAGAAATAGAATATATAGACAAATAAATGCAGACTTCTACCACCTAGCACCCTCAAAGATGAAACAAGGAAAAGGTTGAGGCAAGTGTGAGAGGGATTGACCTTCATGAATATGGAAAGAAAGTAGGCTAAGCTGGAAGGAGGTCAGCAGAGAATCACAGGGGTTGAGCTCTGACAGGACCCATCTAGGTCCCAATGGATGCATACAATTGTTTTCCCCTATAAATTATATATATATTTACCTGCTTTCCATTTCAAGTGGTGGATTCCTTCTTGTATATGAATCTTATCTTGTCTATAAATCACTATGAGGATTTATGCTCAGTGTTTTAGATTTAAAGGTAAATTTGAGGTGCTAAGTAAATGATCTTCAAGTGCTCCTTTGTAAAATGCTTGAAGTCTGCACCTAAAATTCTCAATGCACAAAGAATGGAAGGACACAAAGAATTTCCTTGGGGAAAAATGAATTGTACGTAACTTTGTAAGGAAGTAACTCTTTTCTCTACACCTACATTCAGAAAGAAATCCCATTAAAAACCACCACTAGAAGAATATTATAAATCAGAAAATGTTTAGAAGCAGGATCTAAACAACTTCGTTTCATCTGAGTGATGTTTTTATCAGTCAGCATCTTTTAAGTTAAATAGTATTATTTTATGAAAAAAGCATAAGCAAGTCTTAAATTTAGGTGGCATATTTGAAATTAAATTGTTTATTAAAGTAGAAAGAACACTGGAATATTTTTGAAAACAATGAAAAATCAATTTGCAATTGTTTTCTTCAATTTAATGCATATTTATTACATGAAGAAGAAAACAAAATTATATTTTGGATGTTGAATACCTGACATAGCAAAAAGCTTATTTGCTTTGAAGCTCTTTGATGCATTTAATTTAATTTAGAAGAGGCACATTAATGGGAAACGATAAAACAATTATTAAAATGGAAATAGAAAAAAGAATGAATCAAATCAACAGAGAGGAACGAGATGAGTGGCTGATGAGTGTCTTTCATAATTCCTGATTTAATCGAATTAAACCTACTATTTGCTAACAGATGAAAAGAAATGTCGCCTTTGCTTTATGACAGAAAGGGGGAAAGGGAAAAAGAGTAGTTTTTTTTTTTTAAAGGAAAAACCAGAGTGTCACAATCATACATCAAGGAACATATTGATGTTGAACCTCAAAACAGGTAAGTTAGAGAGTCCCTGGTATTGGTCTGCTTTGTCTAAAGAAAAAGAACTTCCAGGGACTAAACCACTACCAAAAGTCTATATATGGACTGACCCAGGGCTCCAACTGCATATGTAGCAGAGTATAGCCTTGTTGGGGCACCAGGGGAAGGGGAAGCCCTTGGTCCTGCCAAGGTTGGACCCCCAGGGCAGGGGAATATGGGGGTGGCCAGTAAGGGGGATGTATGGGGGGAATACCCATATGGGGGAAGGGGAGGGGATGGAATGGGGACTTATGGACAGGAAACCGGGAAGGGGAATAAAATTTGAAATGTAAGTAAAGAAATATATCCAATAAAAAATTTTAAAAAAAGAAAAAGAACTTATGGAATGAATTTCTATATATAGAAAATGGATTTATTAGGATGGCTTACAGATTAACTGTTGTCCAGTTAATCCAACAATGGTTGCTATGAATGGAAGTTTCAACAATCTTGTACTTGTTCAATCCAGGAGTCTGGAATTCTCAGCTGGCTTTCAGTACGCACCACCATTCTGCTTCTAGTGAAGGGACAGACTTGTCAGTGAGGCTAAGAGCAAGCAGGCAAAGAGAGCAAGCTTCCTTCCATGTCCCTTATACAGGCCACCAGCAGAAACTGTGGTCCAGATTAAAGGTGAATCATCTTCCCACCTCAAAAATCCAGAATAGAAGTAGGTCTTCCCACTTCAAAAAAAATTAATTAAAATTTAAAAAAGTCCTCACAGGTATACACAGACATAGCCAGTCATTTGGGTTTTAGTTAATTCCAAATGTAATCTGGTGGCCAGTTAAAGACATCCTGCTCAGTGAATGTTCTATGATTTTTGTAGAACTAATTGTGTCTCAAAAGGTTCTACAGTTAAGCTAATATGCACATTGTCTAAGCTGTTATTTTTATGAAATTACAAAAAGCTTAGCTGAGGCAGGGGCAGAGCCCACTGTGTTCATAAGTAACAGTCCTTGTTCAAACACTGAGGAGCAATCCCCAGGTGTGAATTTTAGACAGTGATGAAATATGTGAGGTTGTCAAACTTTCGCTGCTTCTAACTACCAGCAAGGTCTATGTCGGAAGGTTCCTTTTATAGAGCGTATTTCTGTAATTCAAAAGTCAGTGAAAAGTGAATACAGGGAGGTGTAACAATTAAAGAAAAAAAAAAAAAGGCTAGGACTTTGAGACATGCCAAAGGAAGGATGAATGGGGAGTTTTGGGAAAAGGGACAGGAAAGCATATTTATGAGTTCTAAACAATTAAAATACCTCTTTGTTTTATTCTGTTTCAAATAGTTCTTTATTTTTGAGGTTATATTATAGTTACATTATTCCCTCCTTTGAGTTCCATCACATCTCTGTTGAGTGCAACTTTTTTTAAAAAAATAATTCTTGCTCCTTTGCCTGGGGGCAAGCTCTTGGCTTAGGCCCATTGTTCCCCCAAGCTGCAATCTCTCCTCCAGTCCCCCACATCTAGCTTCGCTAAGTCACCAATGTCTACCTGGCTGACCTCTCTTTCCTCCTGCCCACTTAAGCACAGCGATAGAAGACACTAAGTTTTATTATTTTAAAACTAGCCAGATTACTCAATGGCTGGCTGAAGAATTTCAGACGCTAATCTTATCAGTTAGTTCCCTCCATCCTCGTCGCCCCCACTTGCAGTGGAAGCTACAAAATCTAGGGGATCCAAGATTTAACATGTCTGTAGCCTCCTCCTCGCTCCAACTCCAAGCCTGAATTTTTCCTATGTCCTTTCTCTTCCTCCTGGAACCCAGAAGTCTTACCTTTTACCCTTAGCCCATCAATTAGCTTCTGCCTCCTTTATAGACACAATCAAGAACCAATTAAGGAATCACCACCTCCTCCTATATATCTCCACCCCCTTTTCTTTCCTCAGTCCATAGCCTCCCATTTACCCCTCCTTGTTCCACTTAAAATCCATGGCCTCTATTGTTCATTAACCGTTGATATATATGCATATATATTATATATGTTATATGCATAAAGATAAAATAAGTATAAAATCAAGTTTTTAAAGGCAAAGCCAAGCTAAGCCGAAGAATGTAGGAATAAATGTTAATCGTAGACGTTTGTAGTTTCAGAAACTATTCTTATGAAATAGATTTAAAATAATTCACATTTTTCTCAGCAGGAAAGATTCCTTTATTTAAGTCTGTTAATTTCTCACCAAGGATAGTGATGTTATTTCAATATAAAATTTCATAGCCTTGCTTTTAGATTATTACAATAATGTTCTGAAATGCTATTCCTCATTCAGTATCATTTTCTTATCTCATTTACTCCTCAGTGTCTTAGAGAAAATATGCTGAAGCTGATTATTGCATATTCAACAGTACAAATGCAAGAGTCCGTGGTAAGAAGTGCATTTGTATCAGATAAAAAACAACAACAACAATTTAGTGACTAAGAGCTCTGTGTGGTCCTGCTTTCGCGGGGTGCTGCATACACTGCTTTGGAAGTTTTAAATTACAATATGACTAGATGCTCTACAAACAGTTGGTAGTATTGTTGAGATGACCCCTGATTCAATTTATAGTAAAAGAAAACGAGCCTTCTACATCCAGTCTTTGATATTTCTGATATATACTCATTAGAAAAAGGAAATAAAATCAAACTTTTAAAGAGAAAATGACTTAGAATTGAGTATTTTAAAAATTTTTAAAAATGTAGGCTGGAGAGATGGCTTAATGACTTGACAGTGTGTGCTACTCTTTTAGAGGGCCTATGTTTGTTTTCCAGCACCCATTAAACAGCTCAGAAGTCTAACTCCAGGGGACTGAATGATTCTTTCTGGTCCCTAGAAGCCTAAAAACACACATGCTCTCTCTTTCTCTGTCTGTCTCTATTTCTGTCTCTGTCTCTCAATCTGTGAGTTTGTGCATCTGTCTGTCTGTCTTTCTCATTCACACACACACACACGCACACACACAATTAAAACAGAACAATTTCAAATGTAAAAAGTATAAAAACCTTTATTATTCAAATTTTATACAGTGTTGATTCATGACAAAACTAAAAATCTTTATTATGTAGATTTATAAACAACTTACTTGATTCAAATAAATATGGATAGAGTCTTATAAACGATAGTTTGATGACTTGTCCAGGAGAGGAACAAGGATAGCATGGACTTGCTGACTAACAAATGAAATGGCAAGAAAACATGTAAAGTGGCATTTTGTCTCATCAGGATTAGTGGACACTTCCTTAAACAACAGGATGCCTGCCTGCTGCACTACAGCAAGAGAGAGACTGCAGGATCATGATGGCAAAGACTTGCACAAACCCTTTACTGGACCTTAGAGTCTGAACTAGCACGAGAG
The DNA here is from genome assembly GCF_011064425.1 of Rattus rattus. NCBI lineage: Eukaryota > Metazoa > Chordata > Mammalia > Rodentia > Muridae > Rattus > Rattus rattus. The sequence continues at coordinate 95,147,301 of NC_046159.1, read as the reverse complement.
GTTTGGAAGACAGCAAAGCCACGCCTTACAACTTTGCACACAGATTTAATCTACACCATGTGTGAATTCTTTCCAGTGCTCTATTTGCTGTATCCCTGGTACACTGACATAACATTTAAGTTCCTTAATGCTATGTCTCTCTACTCAGTGCAACACAGATGCAAAGACCAATAAGGTAATTCATCTGGACCCAGCTTCCATTGCCAAGACAGTGAACCTGGACCGGACAGCATGTTTGAAATTTTCACAAACTGTGTTACTCAAAGTTAGTTTTGCAATAAAACATCTTTCTGTGTCACTACAGAAACAAATGGCCAGTGAAATCACTTACGGTCCAAGGCTACACCCTGGGGAGAATGACTTCTTACATCTTGCACCCGATGTCCTTATAAGATGTTAGCAAAGCAGCAGAATTGAGGGAAGGAAAGTAAGGGATAACAAGAAGTAAGAGAAATTAAATGTATAAGGAAGGTACTTAAGGTGCAAAACAGGCATCCAAATTAAAATTGAGGGTGAATTAAACAAGGTCAAATAAGAAAATCCAAAATTGCAACCTGAAAGATAATAAAAAAGAGAAAGACTCAGACCCACTTACAAGATAAGTCCAGTTTTAAAGCGTGATGATTTACTTGTGTTTCTTTAGTTATGGAAAATATGTTCCTGAGAAGGAGACGCTCTCAACGATGGAGAGAAGACAGTCAACGTAGGCCTAAGGCTTTGAGAATAGACCATGGTCCTCTCTTTAGATCATGGTGTGCTATTTCCTTTTCCAGCTGTTATTAGTTAGGTGAGAAAACCACCAGACTATTGTCAAAATTAATTTGCAAGTGAGCACTGTGAGATCTTGCAAAGTTTCCACATAATTATTAGTAAGTAGTAGTCTTTAAACACTTTTAGCTCTATTGAAACATTTTGTTCTCACAGCCCCTTTAAATTTCCATTTACTTCTAGAGAGACATGGCTAGTTAGGATATTGTTAGTGGCTGGTTTGCTTTTAAGGACAATATTAGAAAAATATCATACAATTATTTCTTATAAAGTTCTATTTACAGTAGTATAGAATGAAGGAATTGAAAATATGACGATTTTCTCACCAAACAGCTCATGATAAGTAAAATTGTAGAATTGTAAGAAGAAAGGGAAACACATTGCTTCAGCTGCTTCACTTGAGCACTATAATATGATGGGCACAAGAAAAACTAACTAACTATAAATATATATAATATGTAATATTTATACATAATTTAATATATTTATATTTTATGTATATTTTATATAATTACATATTATGTTTTATATATAAAATTCACACTATATAATTCATACATATATATATATATACATGGAGAGTACGGTAGATAGAAAATGATAGATAAATGATACATAGGTAAGTGGGTAGATAGGCAGGTCGGGAGATAGATAATAGATGGAGAGAGAGAGAGAGAGAGAGAGAGAGAGAGAGAGAGAGAGAGAGAGAGAGAGAGAGAGGGGAGAGAGGGGTCAATAACAAGGTTTGGGGGAAAAATGAATTTCCTTTTCTTGCCCTGCCACCTTAATTTCCAGAGTAAAGACTCATCTCTGGGAGCAGACCCCAGCTATTCTCTTGAACTTAGTAGGCACTAGATGTCTGGTAAGGCTGGAAATGTCAAGGAATGACTGTAAGTGACAGAACTCCTAATCCAAGGCATCTGGGCACCATGGCAAAACTGGTACTTGACTCCTCTCTTCCGGAGCCTGCCTCACATTTGGGTCACCTTCAAATTTCGACTTTCATTTAACTGAGAAACTTGTTCTTGTTTTTGAGGCCCCTACACTCCCTTTCTATGTCAGAGCCACACAGCTGTCTCTATGGCTTTTACTACATTTCTTTTCTTAACAATGGCAACTTAACTTTGTTGTGTATTTTAAATTTTTATAGGAAACTGAGATTATGTTAGACATTTTACCTAATGAAATAGTATTGAAGAGGACATTATGGTTTTATGTAAATTCAAGATATATGAGGCATAGCTTTAATCATTAGAGATAGCACATTTTATTAACACTGCCAATATGTGTAATTTACAATTGAAAAATGTACTGAATTTCAACGTTTTCTAGAAAAAAATAAGTGTTTTAAAAATGGAATGGATTAATAAGTAGCTGATTGTTAATATAATGCTAAATGACCAGAAAACTTATAACGATGACACTTGCCTGGGAGCTAAGGAGATGACTCGCCAGTTTTTACAGTGGACCTAGCTTTGGTTCCCAGTACCCACATGGTAGCTTGTAAGCCCTGATTCATAACTCAGTTGCAGGAGATTGAACACCTTCTTCTGACCTCTGTCAGCAGTAGACACAGAGGATATATGCACAAACTTTTGCAGAAAAAAACACTCAGAAAAATAAAATAAATATTATTTTAAAATGAGTTTTTCCTAGGTGCCTTTTGTAATACAGAGCTCTAGAGTGTCCTTTAGTGGCTGTAGGGAATCACAGTTAAAGTCTGTAAGAAGGGAGAAGAGCCAGGAAGCACCTAATCATTTAGACAACATGCATAATACATTACAATACATTACGGGTGCCCAATTAAAGAGGAACCACAGGAGGAAAGGAAGAACCGCAGGGGAAGATGGGCTAAGGTCCTGTGACCTGTGAGTGATATAAGCTGGGATCACGTCTCTTGGCTCTGCCCACCACTCTCTTCATGACTGCACTTGCCTGAGCTCTTTGTTCCCAATGACTGGTGATACGAATTAGCGTCTGAGAATTTCTCTGTGTATATTTTAAAAGGATAAATCCATCTCCATGTTTGGCAGAAAGCAGGCTCAGATAGTAAAGCCGAGGCCCGGGGGGAACTCTTCTTCTCACCCATGTGGCCTTTAATGTGCCTTGCTCATGCGTGGAGACAGAACTCTAATGACAATAATGGACGCAATGTCCTTGCACATAAACATTTTGCTCCTCACAGCATGAGATGTCTTGTCAGAGCAGGGGACAAAATAATGGTGTAAAGATTTACTGTCAGGGAGCTGAGCCCGGCTCAGCAGGATGGCAGCTCAAAGCAGATAGATGGCCTGGCATGCAAGGGTCACCTGTGTTTATTCTGATGAATGCGTGTGCCTTCCCCGGTCCTCATCATTACAGTGAGTTGTGTGGGGTTTGTAGCACTTGTAAGTCACTGTTGGATATATCTTTGTACCGAGAGACAAGTAGGCTAATGCCTGGGCTTTCTAGAAATAAATGATACACTGTACATGAAAGTGATGTGCTACATGATAAGATGACATAAATACTAAGTACTATGAATAGAATAAATTATAATACACACACGCACACACACACACACACACACACACACACACACACACATGGAATTGCAAAAACAAGAAGTGAATTTTGGAATCTTGCTTTTGGGACCCTTCTCAATAGAATCTCCTATATAGATTTGGTTCCATAGTAGTATGTGTGTTGTTGGCTTATGAACAATTTGCTTGAAAAAATTATTGTAATGACTTTAATTTATAGTAGGAAGGAGATTTAGGAGTGTGGGGGGGTGGGAAGGGGGGATTCTTTTACAAGCCTCCTTAATTTTTTCTTTTTAAGACAGAGTCTCGCTAAATAGCCCAGGCTGGCCAGGAATGTGCCATGTAAACCAGAGATAAGGCTGTTGCAAACTCACAGAGTTCTCCCTATCTGCTTTGTGTCTGAATTGCTGGAACACTTTGAATCATAAAGACATTTGCCATAGCATTACATAACTGTGTTTTACTTTGCTTGGAAATAGATGAAATCTCAAGAAATCTCAAAATGTATTTAAGGGTCTCTCTCTCTCTCTCTCTCTCTCTCTCTCTCTCACTCTCTCTCTCTCTCTCTCTGTGTGTGTGTGTGTGTGTGTGTGTGTGTGTATTCAAGTTCATGTGAGGCCAAAAGAAGTTATTAGATCCCTGGAGAAGGTGACAAAACACCTGTTGATATGTTTTCTAGAAACAGAGCTTCAGCCCTTCAAATAATTGCAAGTGTTCTTAAACTCTGAGCTGCCTGTCCAGCCCTAGAATACTGTATTTTATAGTAAACAGAAGGACTTTTGAAAATAATTCCTAAGAAGAAGAAATTCCAGAAGCTGGGAGATGCTTGACAGATGTGGTATTCTGAATATGCTTGGTCCATGGAAAGTGATGAGGTGTGTCCTTGTTGGAGGTAGTGTGTCAACTTGGGGGTAGGATTTGAGGCTCCTATGCTCAAGCTCCACCTAGTGTGGAAGGGAGCCTTCTCCTGGCTGCCTGATGAAGACAGTCTCCTCCTGGCTGCCTTCAGATCAAGACGTAGAACTCTCACGTGCTTCCCCAGTACCATATCTGCCAGGAAAATGCCATGCTTCCCAACATGATGGAATTGAACTGAGTCTCTAAAACTAATTAAATGTTGTTCTTTATAAAAGTTGTCTTAGTCATGATATCTCTTCATGGCAGTGAAATCCCAACAAGGACAGCAGATAAAGCTACTTATTGTTCAAGCATGAAGATAAGAGTTCAAATATCCAGTACCGAGACAACAGCCTATGAACAAGGCAACATGTATCCCCAATGACCAGGAGCCAGAAGAAAGACATCTTTAGAACAAGGTTACTACTTAGAGTAGCTGAATCTCAAGCTCTGGGTTTAAGCCAAAGACTCTAATTCAATATAGAAAGTGGAGAGTGATTAAGGAAGACATCCTATGTCACCCAAAGGTCTCCACATACCATTGCACACACATATATGAACATATATGTGAATCTGCTCTTGCAAATTAGCATGTCACACATACTCCACTGACATACATATGGGAAGTAAATCTGTTTTATGTTATGCTTAATCTCCAGAATTACAAGTGACAAAGACAGTCCATAATTTTGAACATCAGCCATGATAGATCATTATGTATGTTATAGACTTAAATAATACACACAAATGATTCCAGTAATGCAACAAGTACACCTGTCCAGCATGTATGGGAACATCTTCTACTATTTAATATCCTTTGATGTATTAATTATTTTCAAAAATACTTATAGAAAACATTTCATGAAATTGTAGCTTTTTATAAAGCACAATCCTCATAAGAGCAGTAGACTATGATTTACTCTTGATTACATTAAGTAAAATTGAAGGTGAAATGCTTTCATTGTAATGTTTCTTTCCTGTCTTTTCTCTGGATTCCTCTGAATTTAGGAGGAAAATGTGATGTTTTGTTTGGGTGATGTCCACTGAAGCTTAGCAAGGTCAGGCTTCTGTATGGTCTATTATCAGGCATAATTTCTCAAAAACAGATGGCAACCAGGCAGAGTTAGAAATTCGTAATTTACTATCCTGTTCTAAGGACAAACCACTGAATAAAATCATAACCCCGTTAAACACCAAAACAACCTTCAATCATTCTGCTCTGTTTTGCATGTCTCAGCCGTTACAGCCTTTTGGACGGGGTCCAATGTTCATCTCTGATTGTCCTTTCTGTGCTGTTTGTGGGAATCATTGAACACATGACTGCACACGTGCATGCGTACAAGCAGACACACGCCTGCGTGCGCGCGTGCGCATGTGCACACACACACACACACACACACACACACACACACACACACTTCTATACCTCAATTGATGTTATGAACTAAGCAATACTGTCTCCCATGGTCATTTGTATTCATTTTATCTTAAAAGTCAGTAGATCACGGGAAGAAGAAAGAACTCAATGCAAAGAGCTGAAACAATCCATTTGACTAACACTGCTCAGTGTTCAAAATTGTCACTGATTAGTGTCATATTCTGGAAAGAAAACAGAAGCAATTTACTTTGACGTGTTACTAAGTGATCTCTTTGAAGCAGCCAGCAAAACTTTGCATTTTCTCAAGTTCTGTGACTATTGGCTTCCTGAGTTAGAGGCAGCAGAACATGAGAGGTGTCTTACTGTGAAGAAAACAGCACAGAATAGTCATAAAACATCTTCTTGGATTTTGACTTCAAACTGGAATGAAAATTTTCATTTAATGTCCTATCTGTTCCTTGAGTGGGAGAATGGAAAGGCTGCTTATGTAAATTACAAACAATAAATATAAAAGATAAAATGCCTGAAATAGGAGTTTGGAATTCTGAGCTAATCTGAAGTGATGGTGCTTGAACAGAATTTCAGCGTGTTTTTTTCTTGGAGTGAGATTTCTGCAGAAAAACAAACATAATCAATGGTCTCATTAGCAGAAGGAGAGTGCTCAGATAAGGGAAAAGCTAGTTTTATTTTAAACCAATGACCAAAGAGTAACACTATTTATTTCGGTATGTGACATTTAGAGAGGCATGACATAGCAAGGGGGTAGAAGAATGGTGATTTAAAACAAATAAGCCTGAAGTATTTAATATCAGTGATTATGAGTAGTAGTGGGTAAAAGCAGAAAAGAAGGGTATAAGTAGAGAGATGAAAGCTGGCAAGAAACATGAAAACTTATTTAATATTCATGTTTTCATTGTTGAGTATTGTTATAGCTAGTTTAATAATGGCATCACTGTGGACACAGACACTTCTCTTCAGAAGATACCAAGTTTAATCCTTCACATATTTGGTCAAACAAATGCATCTAGAAATCACAGCCAGAGAGAGCTGATGTCTGAGAAAGCTGACAACTGTTATTATGAGATATTACAGCAAGCTATTCTGTGGGACTATATTATACTAACCTCTGACTTTTGAGAAGGAAACCTGTGTTCCTCAAGGAGTGCGGATAGTAAAATATGTAGGCTGCTATCTCTCTCTCTTTGAATGTGTGTGTGTGTGTGTGTGTTTGCACACACGTGTGCATGTGTGTAGTTTGAGAGACCGAGGAGAACTGTCACTTGTCTGGAAAATGCTCTACTACTGATCTACAGACCACAAACTTTTCTCTAGCTCTGCTGACCTTTAGATAGCTTCCGGGAGAAAACTAGTGTTTTTTGTTCTCTGTGTTTCAGTTTTACCTCCAAACATGACAAATTGAATTGGCAGCAGGATCACGAACATATTAGTTTTCTAATTCTTAGCCATCTAGTAAGGTGCCCAGGGAATGTTAAGGGAGGGTATGTAAAGCTTACCCATTATCTGCTACTAATAGGATGGAAAGTTGCCATGGCAACAAAGTCTTGGGCATGTTATAAGGAGAAAACCAACTTAGATGACTAAGTTACATATCTGCTAATTAAAAGCCATTGGAAAGTTAGAGTAAAAATTTTCCATGTTTGCTCCAAAGAGCAGAAGATGTTTGACATTATAAGGGATGAATGCTATGGATGAGAGCTTTTCCCTGACTGAAGCTCACAGAAGGCCTTATTGCATTGTGGGAAAGTGTATACTGGAATAGGGCACTTCTTCAGACACTGTTTCTGGTAGGCCTCTTATAAGGTAGAATAAATGGATGCTATCTAAAGGTCAAAGCTGAAAGTTTCACAATTGCGTGACTCCCAAACATCACTCAAAATTGGAAGAACAGAAAAAAAAAGCAGATGAACTAATCCAGTGTGAAATTGTCACTAACAGAAGGGATTCAAAACATTCAACATGTCTCACTGACTTCAGAGGAAAACGAATGCAATGCAATGTATGCTTTCCAAGATCGTGATTTTTTTTTCACAAAATCATCATGTCTACTCCCTGCGAGACTATGGGTTCTGTGTCAGATGTGAGACAGATACTACACCTCCTTCCTCACAGGCTTTACCAAAGGAATGAGCATGGGCAGCTTCAGAAGTCAGGGCAGGAGGAGCACCCTGCCTGTCGCAGCAGATTACCCTATCCTGATCCCAACATCGGCAGAAGCACACTGCAGCTTTGGGGACCTCTGAACAGAAACAGTTTTAGGGCAATTCATAGGATACATCTTCTTTGTGGTTAAGTGATGAGAAAACTTGGACAGACTACAGTACAAGGCCTGGGAACATAGCTGCTCTATCTGAGGTTTGATTTTCAGCAGCCATAATGTGCCTCATACCATGTGTAACTCTGGTCTCTGGAGATCACTTACATACTTTGAGCTTCTGCAGACAACAGACATGCATATGGTGCATAAAGCTATATGCATGCAAAATACCCTCGCACATAAAAATGAAAATAGAAACCAACACAGTGTATATTCATTTACTATCTAAGCATGATGAGATAATAATAAAGTTTTCATGAAATCTCATGGTTTGATGAAGTCCAAGAGGCAAGTAGATGCTACCTAGCTTGGCTACAGCGAACTCTGATTTAAAAAACATTCTCATAAGTGGTTTCCATTGGTGTGGTAACAGACAACAGTGGAAATCTCTTCAGTTTAGTCTACATTCATTAGGAGACGGGGTTAACAGAGCTAAGTCTGAAAACCACAGACTCATTTGGGTCTGGTGAGATGAGTCAGTGCATAAAATGCTTGTCCTGCAAGTAGCAAATATAATGAGCAGAGTTGGGATCCCCAGAATTCCTGTAAATGCTCCTTGCGACTGGCAGCAAGCCTATAATTTCAGGACTCAGCATTACAGAGACAGGGAATTACAGCAGAGGACTTCTGAGATTGATTCTGGCACTCTGTACATATAAATCTACACACACACACACACACACACACACACACACACACACGCACACACACACATATATGCACGCAGCACACACGCACACACACACACATGCATGCAAGCACACACGCAAAAAGCACTTTAAAGGTGTGGGAGAGGTAGGGGGATCCATGTGCAGATATCTACTGTGCTGGCAAATAGCTGGATGCACTTGAGTCTCTCATATTATCTGGCTAAATTTCAGTGAATTGGTCTAAAAGCAATGACATCTATATCTTTCAAATTATGAACTCAATATGTATCTATTCAGTCTCAGCAAATGGCAGTTGTTGGATACATTTTCTTCATACTAAACTAATTTGATATGGTAAAAGTAAACCCTTTAATCTTCCCTGCAGCCTGGGTTGGAAGCTTCATAGCTTAGTGTTATTTTGTATTTTCCTTGTGTTTCACACTGGAAGCTTTGTAATTTTGCTCCCTATCTGGTTCTACAGACCAAGTTGCAGCCCTACACGTTTGCCCATGTCTTCTGGCTCATGTCTACTCACTGCCTGAGAAACTCAGACTGGGAATGAGAAGCTATTGTGCTTCAGTTTTTCTAGTACAGAGATGTAGAGGGGAGATGAAGAAGGTTTGGAATAGCCTCTTTTTCATTCTTGAATGGAGAGATGTGATGGCTGATAGTCTCCCGGTGCAGGGTTGAGTCCTCAGGGATACTGAGCTGTCATTCTACACACAGTGTCTGAGCACACAGCCAGAGAATCGGAGTGCTCTTGGGAAGTTTTATCCTGAAAAGAGAAACTGCAGTCTTCTTTCTCTTTCTTCCTGGAAATCATGCATTCGGTCTCACACCAAATTATCTCATTGGTACCCCTGAATAAAATCACACTTTGGCTAATTCTAAACTTCTAGAACTAGAGGCTGCCTTATTCTTTGTTGTGATGGTGGATGTGTTTCTTTAAGTTGTTCTTATTCTGTTTCTTTAACTGAAAAAAATGCCAGATTTTATACTTATTTTTCTTTTAATTTAATTTGGGGCTGGGGGAGGTGGTCAGAAGTTATGCTGTATGGTCACCCTAGCCTTGAAGAAACTAGTAATGTTGCTAACTGAGCCTCCTAGATACAGGGATTTACAATACCCACTACCAGACCTAGCCAAATAATATACTAAATGGAATTCTTTATGTTCCACCACTGCTTCCTTTGTTCTTGGTTTTTGTTTTGTTTTGTTTTGTTTTTTAAAACACTGGCTTGAGTTTTGTCTCTCCAGTTTGGTCTTTACTGGAATATCAAGTTAGTCAGAGAGTTCATATCTATTCAAGTATTTTTAAATTGGCATAGAGATTTTGATTATCACAGTTTTATGTGTTAAAGTTTCCATAAATTTCATAAAAATATATATTTCTGCCATGATTTGTTTGTGTAGAATGTGTTTATCCCTACAGTGGAGGCGAACTTTTCAGATCTTTCTTGATGTCATTAATACTGAAATATAATGCCTGTAAATTTGCTTATATAGATTATTGTGAGGACAAATGTCATCTTTGATATCGATTGGCAGCCTAGTTATGGGATTACCACGAAACATGTACATGCATTCATGTGTGTTCAATTTTGTAGGAAATGACAATATAGGATTAGACCACTTTATATTTTTCACAGTTGCATGAGTAGTAATTGCTAGAAATCCTTATCAATGCATTGTATTGTGTAATTTTGTAAAGAAAATAGACAGACATGTATAAGAGAGAAAATGCAATTAGGGTAATAGCTTTCAGTGTGTTGTCAATCTGAAATTTCCCCATTAAGTTTTGATATTAAATAATTTTTTCATGTGTATTTTTTACAGTTTATCTCTTATTTCAAAAAGCATATAAATTTCAGGTTTGATTTCAAGTTAAGTTTTACAGTTATTGAGTTGTGGGAGTTCGCTGTGTGTATGTTTCCCAATCATTCATATATATATATATATATATATATATATATATATATACACATATATATATATATATATATATCCATATATGGATCCATGTATCCAAATACTTTAGTCTTTTTTTTATGTGAACAGTACTTTCTAAGAAAAACCAATTTAAAGTTTTATTTTATTTTTTTTTTATTATTATTAACTTGAGTATTTCTTATATACATTTCGAGTGTTATTCCCTTTCCCGGTTTCCGGGCAAACATCCCCCTCCCCCCTCCCCTTCCTTATGGGTGTTCCCCTCCCAACCCTCCCCCCTTGCTTCCCCTCTCCCCAACAGTCTAGTTCACTGGGGGTTCAGTCTTAGCAGGACCCAGGGCTTCCCCTTCCACTGGTGCTCTTACTAGTATATTCATTGCTACCTATGAGGTCAGAGTCCAGGGTCAGTCCATGTATAGTCTTTGGGTAGTGGCTTAGTCCCTGGAAGCTCTGTTTGGTTGGCATTGCTGTACATATGGGGTCTCGAGCTCCTTCAAGCTCTTCCAGTTCTTTCTCTGATTCCTTCAACGGGGGTCCTGTTCTCAGTTCAGTGGTTTCCTGCTGGCATACGCCTCTGTATTTGCTATATTCTGGCTGTGTCTCTCAGGAGCGATATGCATTCACTTTTTGATCATCCGTCTTGAGTTTCATTTGTTCTAGGCATCTAGGGTAATTCGAGCATTTGGGCTAATAGCCACTTCTCAATGAGTACATACCATGTATGTTTTTCTGTGATTGGGTTAGCTCACTCAGGATGATATTTTCCAGTTCCAACCATTTGCCTACGAATTTCATAAAGTCATTGTTTTTGATAGCTGAGTAATATTCCATTGTGTAGATGTACCACATTTTCTGTATCCATTCCTCTGTTGAAGGGCATCTGGGTTCTTTCCAGCTTCTGGCTATTATAAATAAGGCTGCGATGAACATAGTGGAGCACGTGTCTTTTTTATATGTTGGGGCATCTTTTGGGTATATGCCCAGGAGAGGTATAGCTGGATCCTCAGGCAGTTCAATGTCCAATTTTCTGAGGAACCTCCAGACTGATTTCCAGAATGGTTGTAGCAGTCTGCAACCCCACCAACAATGGAGGAGTGTTCCCCTTTCTCCACATCCTTGCCAGCATTTGCTGTCACCTGAGTTTTTGATCTTAGCCATTCTCACTGGTGTGAGGTGAAATCTCAGGGTTGTTTTGATTTGCATTTCCCTTATGACTAACGATGTTGAACATTTCTTTAGGTGTTTCTCGGCCATTCGGTATTCCTCAGCTGTGAATTCTTTGTTTAGCTCTGAACCCCATTTTTTAATAGGGTTATTTGTCTCCCTGCGGTCTAACTTCTTGAGTTCTTTGTATATTTTGGATATAAGCCCTCTATCTGTTGTAGGATTGGTAAAGATCTTTTCCCAATCTGTTGGTTGTCGTTTTGTCCTAACCACAGTGTCCTTTGCCTTACAGAAGCTTTGCAGTTTATGAGATCCCATTTATTTCTTCTTGATCTTAAAGCATAAAGCCATTGGTGTTTTGTTCAGGAAATTTTTTCCAGTGCCCATGTGTTCCAAATGCTTCCCTAGTTTTTTCTTTATTAGTTTGAGTGTATCTGGTTTGATGTGAGGTCCTTTATCCACTTGGACTTAAGCTTTGTACAGGGTGATAAGCATGGATCGATCTGCATTCTTCTACATGTTGACCTCCAGTTGAACCAGCACCATTTGCTGAAAATGCTATCTTTTTTCCATTGGATGGTTTTGGCTCCTTTGTCAAAAATCAAGTGCCCATAGGTGTGTGGGTTCATTTCTGGGTCTTCAATTCTGTTCCATTGGTCTATCTGTCTGTCTCTGTACCAATACCATGCAGTTTTTATCACTATTGCTCTATAATACTGCTTGAGTTCTGGGATAGTGATTCCCCCTGAAGTCCTTTTATTGTTGAGAATAGTTTTAGCTATCCTGGGTTTTTTGTTATTCCAGATGAATTTGCAAATTGTTCTGTCTAACTCTTTGAAGAATTGGATTGGATAAAGTTTTATTTATTAATGATTTTCTTCAATGCCTCTTGTCTTTATAACCAATAAGGAAACTCCAACTCAAGCCTATGTCTCAAAGAATTACTTCTAGCTTTTATGAGAAGTGTTGTAATTTGTTATGTGACAAACTTTTCCTCAGAAGATACAACATACATGACTACTCACTCTGGATAGAGAATCTACCATATGTCAAGTACAGATACTACAAAAGTCCAACTTGATGAACCATAAATTTTATTCAGGCTACTTAGAGAAATATAGATGAGAGGTGACTTACACAAGTAGAAATAACTAAAAGACAGGTGGATTATTAAACTAAATCCTAGCAGGGGTGACAGCACACAAAACTGGGGACATGAATCACACCGCACAGCATGTAGGCCGCAGCTTAGAGAGTTGTTCTTTCCAGTGGCTCAGTAGGTCTCAGCCACTTTAGGGAAGCTCAGCCATTTTCTGGTACCATGTCTGTTCTCAGAGTCTTCTCTGCAGACTGACTTGTCTGAAAGTGACCCTCATCCATCTTTATTGCTTACCCTGGCAGGGAGGTGCCTTTTGTATCTGGTCAGTTTCAGGGACTTCCTGAAGCTATTTGAGTTATTTCCCTTTCTGCTTAAAAATCTTAAGGGGGAGGGGTTAGGGGGATGTTGACCTGGAAACCGGGAAAGGGAATAACAATTGAAATGTAAATAAGAAATACCCCATTTTAATAAAGATGGAGAAAAAAAAGGAATCTTACCACAGGATGGAGTGTTCTAATCTCCAAAAACTAACTGTTATGCAACATTGTTCTGATTCAATAATTCACCTGAGTAGGTTGAGAAGCTTTACACATTATTTTCTTTCATTCCATTTTTTTATCTTTATTCAGTTGTTCCTAATAATTTGTCTAAAATGGTAGTTTTTGTTGACTTGCCTTCATTTATCTCTAAAATGAATTAATATCTCAAGGAATTTCCATATGTGAGTCATCTCATTTATATATATGTATATCATTTCATAAGTATAAAATTGTATTCAAGTCTTAACTTTGTGAAAAAATATAAGATAAAAGGAACAGACATCAGGAAGTGGGAGTTTTCATGATTTCGCTCTCTTAGAAATATTTTTCCACTTTAATTTTGCTTTTATATTCACTTCATAACAAACGTACAATCCTATGAGGAAAACTTGGCTGGGTTGCTTTGATAATGGTATTAAATCTGTAATTCATCTTGAAATCTAATCATCATTCTATCAAGTTTAGTGTCCTAAGCTGTAAACATTACATTATTTATAATGCTTTGCACGTGTAAGCATGTATGTTTGTGTTTAGGGACAGATTTCCATATATTGTTCATACTCTTGTTTGGTTGCTATTTTAAAGGCGTATTTCCTTTCTATAACTATAATGTTGATAGTTTGTTTTTTGTCTCTCTTCATGGCAACCAGAAGTTCACCCTATTTCTAAGTTTGAAAGAGCCAGCTTCTCTGGTGAACTTTAAAATCTATTTTCAAGTTTTGCACTGGTTACAAATGTTTAATTCCCTTAGACAGCTCTTTGATCACCTGTAAAGTAGAAATAGCTTAGAGGACATACTTTCAATTTCAGATTTTGAATTTTTAAAATGTGCTTTTCTGTGAGAATATGGCCTATCACTGTGAATGGTCCCTGGGAATACAAAAGCGTCTAATTTATGCTGCTGAATATTCTACAAATATCCAGTAAATTGACACAGCAATACCCTTAAATGATAGATTTTATTTTATTTTAAGCAAAGGTTATTAACCCGGGCTGGCTTCAAACTCACCATGTAGTTGAGGTTAACCTTAAGATTCTGAACCTGCTGTTGACACCTAATAGATGTTTGCATTGGAGGCATGTGGATTTGGGTTCAGATTATGTGAGAGGTAGAGTACAAACCCAGAGCCTAGACCAACCTAGCAAGCACTCTGCTACAGAGCTATATCCCACGATATAAAAGTATGTACCTGAAAGATGCATTCCACATAAGAAATATGTTACTACATTCTATAGCACAAAACCTTTGATTGATTTAAAACAGACTGAAGAAGAGCAGTTAGCATGCCCTCGGGAGTCCATGGTGTCTTCACTGTTCCAGTCACTCTGACTTGCAGATTTTGCCGTAGGTACTTTGACACAGATCTCAACATAATGGTGTTTAACTATGGAGTTAACCCAATATTGCAACGCTTTCCACAAAAAAAGGTATTAAGCTATTTTCTTAACTATTTACTTAAATATAACTATACCACATCAAGTATATACTAAAACCTAATTTATAGATTTTTCTTAGCTCGTGTTTCTATTTTGTGTATTTTGAAGGATATAATAACATTGTTAGTGAAGAAACATTTGTGAGAACTGAGAAATTTCTGTAAGTATTGGTTTGTAGCAAACTATAACTAGGAAATTAACTTTCTCAGAGCATGTGTACTGTAAATCCAAAAGCAAATTGAAGGGTGATAGAACCCAAAGCATATACTTCAACTTAGACATGGGACTAAAACAGTTCAAAAGAACTCAGTCTACATATGAAACTTCAGATTTATAATTTCCCTTTAAATGTTAAGCTTTATTACCATTGCAAGCATTTTCACACAGCGATTCCACACTTCTCTCCTAAATTAACTACCTCAAAGGAGAAAAGATAAAAAAAAATCTCTACCTTCATATTTTGAGTCTTCTTTGTGTGTACTCATTACATCTGACTCTGTTTTTAGTGAAGGTAAATGCTGCACCAGTTACCCACATCACAACAGTCCTGCCTTTACTTAAAAGCACATTGGCTATTCACGAAAGAATTAAATACTTGATCAAATATTTCTTTTTGACTAAATAGAAGCTTCAAGTCTTTACTTTTAATGTGTCACATGTACTGATGGCCTAGGGGCTAGTTTATGTGCTTCTTAGGTGGTGTTTCTCAAATCTCCAGTGACAGTATTACATAAAGTCCCATTTCTTGAGTATTGGCAAGCTAAGTGTCAGCTCATAGGGCCCACGTGTAACTCACACCATCTTACTTCACAGACAGTGCTGCTGGATTTGTGAAAAGCATATCCAGAGATATTTCTAGAACAGAACCCCAGTAGACAAACCAGACCTCTCACTTCTAGATGTGTGAAGTCTAGCAAAGGAAGTATCTGAATCCCCTGACCTACTTCCAGACTTATGGAGACGTCCCTGTGCACAGAGACACATGTTTATGAAGTAAAAGACTTTCTTGGTCTTAGAGAAAAGAAAATAAAGTCTGCTGTACAAACTTGGGGTGGGAATATAAACATCTATCTTAAGAAGAGTGTGATAGATAGGTAACCGTCTTCTTATGACTCATTCTCAATTCTTAAACTATTAAGGGGAAGCACATATGGGGAATCCCAGGTCGGATCCTTGATATTTCAAACACTCCCTGTTACTCAAAAACCTAGAAGTGCCAGAGCTGTACATCGTAACAGGGCAGTTCTGAAATTTGCCTGTACTCTTCATGAGTAGAGCTATCTTTTGACCCACAATTCACAGGCATGATCAATTCCCACAGTTACTACCAACCTTGAATGTTTGATCAAAACACACTATGTTATAAAAATAATAAATAAATAATGTATTCTCCCATCCCTTCTCTCCACAGCTCTTATTGGAGTTAAGTAGGTTTTCTTTTAAAACTTCAAAGACATGAAATTACACAACCCTTCCAGTATGTCAAGAAGGAGTTTCCTAGACTGAGGAGATGAAAGCAAGAGAAAACAAAGAACTATTAATCATCTTTGAAACCACATTCTTCCTTTATACTTCATGATCCTTTTCCTGTGCTGTGCCCATCGATCTCCATCCATAAAATGAAAACCAAAATTACTAACTTTCAACTAGTGCTTCCATAAAGTTTCAATCATTTACATTCTACTTGCAGTTCTGAACATAATAGTTCAGTTCTGAATCAAAATAGTGTTTCTATAAGTTTTTAACAAGCTGAGTCTCGATGTCCCCAACTACAAGATTACATCAAATAACTGATAATTTGCAAAATTTTGTGATGAGTATGGAAAATAATTAATATAGAAAATACCTAGAGTAAAATTGCAACTAGCCATACTTAATAATTTAGCTCTGCAATTTGTCTCTTTACATTCATGAATATATTTTTTGTTTCCCAATGTGTTTTCTATTTAGTATTTTCTATATGTTCAATCTTTTACAAATTTTACTCTCCTCTCCTGTTTAGACCCAAGGACCATTCACTATCTGTAAACCTATCTTCATTGAAATAATCCTCATGACTTTACCTTTCCATATGTATCAAGTATTTGCCTTTTAGAAAGTCTGGGAGTTTGAAATAATTCTTTGAGGCATTTAACACAGAATGTCCTGGCCTATGTGCATATAGCTAGAGTGTAAAGACATTGAGAATGGGAAATAAAGATTCTTAAAGTTCAGGATGAAATTTTCTAGGCACCTTATCTATACCTGATCTATTTTTTGCAGCAAAGAGAAAGCATAAAACATCGTAGATGGAAAAGATGTATCATTCTGAGCAGGAGGATAGAGTGCTTGCATGGGAAAGATGGACAATCATATCAACAAAGACAGTGATGTATGCGAATACCTGTGTCCTCTACCTTGGGAATTCTATCACTAATATTTCCAATCTCATGACTATACTGAAAATCGATTCTAAAATCCCTAGGAATAATAACCACGTGTTTAGATTTGTCAGTAGATACAGTGTGCAAAAATATTAGAAGCTTTAGAAATATAAGATCTTTAATCAATCGCATTATTGATATAGCATTACTTTTGAAATATGTTAGCCTATATTTCTACTATTGGTAGTTAGGATTGCAGTCCCTCAATTGTACTAGAATAATTTTTTTGGTATTTCTTCTTGTTCTTATATTTATAGGAGCAGTATTCTTAATGGGCTTTTATTTTATTTTGCAATATGAGTGCATTAAGGCAGTAAATGTGATTTTCCACTTAAAATTACCATTATGGGTTTGGTTACTGCCTATTGCATAGTAATTTTTTTCTTATCAAAATACTTCTTGGTTGATTTAATTCTTAATTTTTTCATTAAATGCCGTAGATTATAGGGAATAATTTTTCTTCTGACATGAGTTCTCAGTTGTAGATTCATGCATCATCTATTTGATATTCAAATGACCCTCATTGGTTTTTATATTTTTATAACCTTCATTGTAGAATCCGGTAATGCTTTTCATTGATTTCTTCTGGTTTGTCTTATTGCCAGTAATCTGTAAGTCATCTGTTCTGTTTTCAATACCACTTGTCTGTAAATTTTTTCTCATTACCATGCTCATTTCAATTTTAACTAAAGTTCAATCATAATACATCAGGTATAATGGCAACATTAAAATACATAAGAGAACCATTCACAATCTTTAGTAGTTATGCCAGAAATGAAATAGAAGATTTGTTTCTTTTGTGAAACAGAAAAATGTAATTTTAATATGAACAACGCTGCAATATAAACTGCTTATGGGTTGCAACAAATCTGACATCTGACGGTATGCACAAGACAGCTGTTATTGGTGCACCTAAAATATATATCTTCAAAAGTCTCTTTTCACAGTCTGCTTTCAGTGCAAATAGTCAGTAAATGCCATGTTTTTATTTGCACTACCTCAGGCTTTTTGTTTTGTTTTGTTTGGTCAGTAATACCTTCCTTTGCCACCAGAAATCAGTCACGATTACTGATTGTTGATTGTTAAAACAATGTTCAAGGACTATTTTATCCTTAGGAATATAGTTGGGTGTTATCATAACATTCAAATGTTTGACAGATGTGATGAAGTATCCAGTTCTGGTGCGATCTCTCCTGATTCTGAACACTCTGTCCCAGCTCTGCTTTTCACATATTCATGGGAACAGGCTACCTTATTTATACCACCTAAGCACCATATTCATCCTATGGCTTCTGGAGAATAAAAAGATCTAAAGTATAGATCAAATACATAAAATACAGAAAGAAGCCAAATTTTCTTTAAGATGAAGGTGATATAATAGTATACAGAAGAGATCTCAAAAATTCTGCCAAAAACTTCTAGAAATGATAGACAATATCAACCAAGTGGCAGAATATAAAATATGCTTATTAAAAGAATGTCAGTTTTTCAGAGATAATTCCATGGAAAGGTGTGCTGACCTAGGTTGTGTAGAATCAAACAATTTGTGCTTAATGAGAACTGGGAAAATATTTTTGATGCAGAGCAAAAGAAAAAGTTAAATCCAGGCAGTGGTGCCACACACACACACACACACACACACACACACACACACACACACACACAAACACACACACACACACGCATATATCTATATCTATATACATATATATAATTTCCTTATTTATTTATTATACACTCCACATTTTATTCCCCTCCCGGGCTGCCCTCCACTGTTCCACATTCCATACCTCCTCCTCCCCCTGTCCCCCATCTTCATGAGGATGTCCCTACCCCATTCACCCCATCTACTCCACCAGACCTATAAACACCCTGGGGCCTCCAGTCTCTTCAGGGTTAAGTGCATCTTTAACCCCAGTATTTGTGAGGCAGGAATGGTGACTAGGCCAGCCTGGTCTATAAAGTAAGTTCCAGAACATCCAGAGCTATTAAGAGAAACTTTATCTCAAAAATAGAAATAAAAGGAAAAGGGTTTTAGAAATGATTAAAATGTGAATTCTACTGAAGGCTGATAAAGATTTCTTGACCTTGAACTTCTAAAAATGAATTTCCATTTAAGAGGTCAGTAGTCAAGTGGGTTAAATTGAAGACATTGCTTCCCATAGATCAACTGGGGAAACTCTCTGTGTCACCAGTTTAATTGACATTGTGTGTAGTTTGGCTACTCAAATTTCACAGCATTATATCAAAATATGTAGAACAGATGGCAAATACATAAATATGCATTAAAAAGGAGTAGAGACAGTGACATATGTTAATTGTTCAGTATATCTTAGCAATTCCTTGTACTCCATGTCTGAAATGTTAAGGTAAAAGGAAGCTGAAATTTCACATCCCCACATCTTGGATTTACTTTAAGTCATTCAAATCTGAGCATGTTACTGGTCATGTTATGTCAGAGACAATCATGTATGAATCCTAGCAACCAGATGGAAATATAGGTCATATTTTTAGGCAGGAATATAAGAAAAATACACTGATAGAAAAATACTAGAGGAGCTGGAAAAGGGAGAAACAGAATTTTTAGAGGAGGAAAAATATGACATGGTTAAAGAATAGTGGAAATAAGTTATAAACAACTGAAGAGTTGGCAACATATCAAGGCCAAAGGAAGACATATGGAGAAGAAATGACCAGTCATTCATTCAGTTACATCCCAAAGATCAACATCAAATCATTCACCTAAACTTCAAGGTTAAAAATGATGAAAAGATAAAGAATTACCCCTTATGAGTCTGAACCCCTAAACCAAACATATGAGAAAAGTCCTAGTCATGATGCACAATTAGTGAAACCATAAGCTAGGAGGAAGCATTTGTAACAGTATCACTTTCATGCAAGTGGTACTGTTAGGAAGGGAGTTTTTGAATGACTGTAGTGACCTTGAGGTTTGTTCTCTTTCAGTGATGTTGTCCCTTTATGGGAACTGTAGAAAAACTAGATTGGAAGAAAGAAATGCAGAAGGAAGTAGTGAAGAATGGAGGAGGGGGATCAAGATTTCTTATGAGTACAAGCTTGCAAGAAATTTTGGTGGGGTAAAAAAGAAAAAAAGGATCAAAGTCAAGGATTTTAATCAACACAGTTCAAGTAGATAAAAGCAGCTGAAAGGAGACAAATTTTCAATATTAAATTCCCTGATCTGCTTCGATGGGTCTTAGCTTTCTGGCCTCCTTTGCTCCCTCATTTGCTCGGTTCTGTTCCAAGTTTAGCAAAGTGATTTAGTTGTTTTGTTTTACTATTTTTGCCATCCAAGTCTATAACTGGATCTGAGTCTGTATACACATAGCCATGTGTTTATATATTTATGATTATGATGATGTGGGCAAAGA
This sequence comes from Rattus rattus, assembly GCF_011064425.1. Taxonomy (NCBI): domain Eukaryota; kingdom Metazoa; phylum Chordata; class Mammalia; order Rodentia; family Muridae; genus Rattus; species Rattus rattus. Next base: position 95,126,750 of record NC_046159.1, on the reverse strand, counting down.
TTCTATATTTTCCAGGAATGTCTCAAGGAAAGTTTTGACATTGCCTTGTGTTGCAGTGTGCAGAATAGTCAGGTATCCTTGGCTTTCTCTAAGAATTTACATTTTCCTACTTTGCTTCTTTAATAACCCAATGGAGGAGATAAAAAGAAGCAAAGGAAAAAAAAGGAAAGGAAAGGAAAAATACAGAAACAAGATCTGTATTTTGTTGATATTCTGTGACTTGGGCCTGAGAGCTAAACTGGCTTAAATTAAAGAAAGAAGGAAATAAGAAAAAAAGAAAGATAGAAAGAAAGAGGAAAGGGAAGAGAGGGAGGGAGGGAGAGAAGAAGGTAGGGAGAGCGGGAGGAAATAAGGAAGCTTTTAGGTCATTATTATGTGCATAAGGGCTATAAGAAGAATAAATGCCAAAGATGTACTAGACCAGGACCTTTCATACAAAATGGATAATTAATGATGGAGAAAGACCAGACAGATTAAAAGAAGAGGTTATATGTTAGATTGTATAAGTGTCTAGAAAGCCTTTGATAAAAAAGATATGATAATATACTTATGTGTGACCCCAAAAGTTCCACCAGAGAACTATTAAGACTGATAAACAACTTCAGCAAAGTGGCTGGATATAAAATGAACTCAAACAAATCAGTAGCCTTCCTCTGCTCAAAGTATAAACAGGCTGAGAAAGTAGTTAGGGAACTGAGTTCACATTTTCTTAATTGACCTCAACCTGAATTATTCTTTATGCTAATTTGATGTGTTTAGATATGCCTTGTTAGGATGTCCTTAACCTAATCCAGAAAGGCTGTGTGTCTGAAATAGCAAAGGGCCCATCTTATTTATGAACCTATCCATAAGGTCTCTTACTTTGCGTAGCGAACACTTTGTATATGTTAGCAAATATTAGAAAATGTGACAAGAATCACTTTTGGTTTGTGAAAAACTTCTCTTATTGTAGACTAGCTCTGTCCTCACCATTTTTTTTATGGCTGGCTGCAAATATTTCCGATTGGTTAGAGAAAATTGGTATTTATGACTAATGACTTGCAAACAATACAAACATATATTTAGATAAGGAAGGTATATAAAGCTTAGAGTTTAAACCTCAGGGTAGGGAGACAGACAGCCTGAGGCCAAGTCATCCTATCAGACAACTGGCTGTGTTAGCCTCTCATGTCTCAGTCCCTTCACCTTACCTTAGAGCAAGGCTTCTTGTCGTTATTGTTTTATTGTGAGTCCTAAGTGCTTAGAACACAATGGGTATGAGAAACACTTAATTGAATGCAACTAGTAGCATTATTATTATTATTATTATTATCATTATTATTATTATTATTAACCTTTAAGCTTTATCCACAGATATGGTACTGAGTGATGGAGGAAGCCCAGGTCATAGGCTGGTCATAGGCTCAAACTTTGAACTTGGTCTTCACTCAAATGACCTGAACCATGTATGACACTTTGCACTTAGTCACTAAGAATATTTCCTTTTCACATCCTTCCTTTTAGAATAGTAAAATTGAATAAACCATGCCACTTTCTACCTGTCTTGGATATCAGGAAGGTCACTGTTAAGCTTAGTCCTTGGTTTACTTCAGTTCTAACCACTACAGTGAAATTCTCCAGAATATATTGTCACTTATTGTTGTAGAGAGAACAATGCCCCTTGGATTATATACTCTAATTATTCTGCAATATTTTTATAATACTTCAACCTGAAATGAGCTTATAAAGATCATCTATTGTTTTAGCTAAATAAGAATATTTAGCTATACCTTTTCACCTTTAGCTTATGATAACGCTCCAATTTCAATGTTCCTTGTATTGTTAACTATATCCTAATGATATAGAAGAGGTCAAAAATCAGTTCTATTGTTGTTACTATATAAAAGATATGTGGTTAATCATGTTTATGAATGTAAGTCTATACAGATATAAATACCATATTGAGTTTTACAATTATGACATTTATAAATTTTAAAAACTGCCATGTTTCAAAAATGCAAAGACTATTCAAATGTAGCATAGATAACAAGTGTAAAGTAATTATTCTTGTTTTAACATAGGTTGATCTACACTGTTGAAAATGTGTACATTACATTTAATCAGTAAGAAATAATTACACAATGCTCAATAAGACATAGGCAGTTCCATTAGAGTGATTTATATTAGTGAGTCACAGATTACTGCATTGTGCACTTTGAAATCTTCATATATATCCAGAGAAGCTAAATTTTACATAAATGTTTTATAAAACCACATGAATAATCCAGCTCAGGAGACATCATAACAAAAAAGCATGACCTCACTCCCAATAGTTTCTCTCCCTTACTGGGTAAAATTGCTATAAAATATTTGCTAAACATTTTTCATTATTTGACTTTTTAAAGCATTTATGTAATAAATTTAGTCATTTTCACTCCACCCTCTTTCCTTATCTCCCTTCCATAGCCCACTATAACTTATCTCTTCAGCAAACACCACCCTTCAAGTTCATGTATATTTTCTTGAATTCTAACATCCTTTCTTTTTATTAATCACTTTTTATTTACATTTCAACTAATATACACTTCCTAATTACCCTCCCAACCCCGCATCCCTTCCCCATAGCCCCCCTCCACTTTGCTTCTATGAGAGTGGTCCTCCACCCATTCACCCACTCCCACCTCACCCCTCTAACATCCTCCTAAGATGGGCCATCAAGCCTCCATCCCCTCCCACTGATGTCAGATAAGGCCATCCTCTGCTACATTTGTATCTGGAGTCCTGGCTCCCTCCATGTGTACTCTTTGGTTGGTGGTTTAGTCCCTGGGAGTTCTGGGTGGTCCAGTTAGTTAATACTGTTATTCTTATTGGGTTGCAATCCCCTTCAGCTCCTTCAGTCTTCCCCTAGCTCTTCCATTGCTCAGTGAGTTAAATTTGAATTATTCAAGGCTAGAGATTTGCAAGTGCAACTTACCTGTGGCTACACCACTAAAGAAAACGGATCCTTCTACTCTCCTTTAAACACTCATAGATCTCTTCCTAGCCAAACATATATGTAGCACCTGTCATGTCTTCTGAATGTTATCTGACTTAATTTTCAATACTAAGTCATTAAATAAGAATGACTTGTTTTGCTTAAATTTTATTTATACAACTATCCATTTTATAGAGGAGAATAATACAAAAAATTATTTTTGTGGCGCAAGAAGGTATTTAGGTTGTGTCAAATGATTTAATATATGCAGGAAGGTATAAATTAAAAGAAATGAAATCCCAGACGCTACTATACACACACACAAAAATAATTCACCAAAACGAAAGTTAAAAGCAAAAGTTATAGTGACATTTTGCTCCTTCTTCTCAACAAGTAATGGCAGAGTGTCATTGGGATTTATTCTTTCTTCTCCTTGGCTTCTTTCTGGATCCTTGTGATGTCCATAGGAAGAATTCAGAAGATGCATAGTACATGAAATAGAGCTAGACAGAGGAGGCTGACACACTCTCTTGAGGTGAGGTGGGCAATGACCAGGAAGAACATTGTCACAGTCTGCACTTTAGACAAATGTTTTTCCTATGGTCTTCGGAACAGAAAGCTTCTCTGAGAGGCATTTCTTTTTTCTGCCCAGGGGATTGACTGTCTTATTTGAATTGAACATTTAAAAATTTTATACATTTACTTCTTATTTTTAGGATTATAATATTAATATATTATTTCTCCTGTCTCTTTCTAAAGACAAAATCCACTCTATCTACTTGCTTTCTTTCAAATTTATGGCCACTTTTTCAGTAACTGTTATAACATACATACATACATACATACATACATACATACATACATACATACATACACACATACAAAGTGCATACACACACATACAAACACATGTGTGCATACACAAACACACACACACACAAACATAAATAAAGCCATCTAAGTTTTTATAATGTGTATGCATATGATTTCAGAGCTGACCATTGGGTATTGGATAACGAGTTCATGTGCTCTTCTTTGGGGATGATTATTTATCCTGCTCTTATGATCTTAGCACTCCTTAGCTGTCTGTAGTTCTTGGTATAGGTTTGAGGTCTTATGAGGTTTCTGTGCCTGTGTTATCAAGTCTGTTCATGTCCTTGTTCAGCTCCTTTTAGGCCATCACTTTGGTAAGACTTTAATGGTGTAGCTTCTGATATTCCTAGAAGACACTATGTCACAGAAAACTCCTTATTCATCTGGTTTTTTACAATTTTTCTCCTTTTTCTTGAAATGATCCCTGTGCCCTTGGTGCAGGAATTGTTTCGTAGATGTGTTATTTGAGATGATCAAAGCAAGATCTAATAATATCTAAAACTATTGAGCAGCTAAGTCTTCAAAACTATAAAGCAAAGTTGGATGATACATTTATTACACATTCTTCTAAAATGAAAAGTTGTATAGCACCACATGGCTTAATAGAGAAGAAACGGGTTCTCAAACCCGAACACGCTGATATTCAAGTGTGTGACAATTTTCAGCATAACTTTTTATAAATTTCTCAGAACCAAATACTATTTTATGAAAGATAAACAAAACACAAGGTTCATATATAGATGGTTGTATGCTCCCCTGGACATTTAAAATGTCATCACAAAACACATTTTTTCAAATGCTGCATAAAGTCTGAAGTCATGAATGTACTTTTGTTGGTCATCAACATTTCATTTATTACATTAAGAGGAATTTAACAGGGAATAAGATTTAAGAAGCTCTCTTTCCTGTCTGTGGTAATATTCCCATACGATGACTCTTTTATCACACATATGCTGTAACAGAATATGTAATCTCCAGAAAGATGACTCAGCTGTTTAAATTATTCACAACTTCATTAATGATGCATATTCATCCCGCTCATCTACTTATGATGCACTATTGCAACGTGTTTCGTTTTGGGGTCAATGAGTGTACTTGTCACCTTCGAAGAACTGTCAAAAACTGTCACTTTTTATGATGCTTATATATTGTAGTGAACTCTAATGCTGTATTAGAAAGATGAAATATCACATAGATTATATTTTCAAACAATTTTCTGCCCACTAACTGCCCTGTTTTATATAACTAATGCAGTTTACAATCTGAACTAGCTTAATTGATATAACTAAAACAATTGAATATAAATTGTTAGATATTTTAACTAGTGGTATTCTAAAATACATAAATTTGTCTGAGAGATAAATATATAAAGTGCCTCATTTAACTGTGGAGTTCTCACTGAAAAAATTCTCATTTCCCACGAGTCTAGAAGTCAGTAGTCCTTGTCCTTAGCTCTTCAAATCCACAGTATTTATGAAAAACTCTGCTTAAGGGCTAAGGACACAGCTTAATGGTTGAGTACTTGTCTGGTATGTGTCATATTGATAGTGCTTAAGATTTGATAGTATCTGGCCACTAGTTAAAACCCTACATTTTGTAGAATGTCCAAGGTGATGTCTCAGATAAACATTTAGTACATATGTAATCTTAATCAAGATAATCATTCATATATCAATATACTGGTAAGTGAACCATGACTAAAATGTATTACATAGCTTAGTTAGTATAAGGCTTATGTGAGACACTATCTGAGCAATGTTTTGTCAGCTTATACATCAGTGACAAATAGAAGTTGCAATTGTTAGCACTAAGTGCATAACTAGTGTTTCTTTATCTTTATTATGCTTCACTATAAAACTAGAATACATCAAAATTTACAGTATCCAAGCAGTTCTCATATACACGATACATGGTTATGGTTCATGTAAAATCATGTCTTTTTTTTTTCTTGGCTTAAATTTGATATACCTCTTCATTTAGTGTGTGTGTGTGTGTGTGTGTGTGTGTGTGTGTGTGTGTGTGTGTGTGTGTACCCTAGTGTGCTTGTAAAGGTCAGAGACAATATGAAGAGATCACTCATCTCCTTCCACCAGGTGGGTCCTGAGTTTAAATCAGTATGTCAAGCTTCATGTTAAATTTCCTTATAAACAAAGGCATCTCAATACCTCAGTTATTTATATTCTTTTAAAATCATGGCATCAAATGGTTTACCCCTTAGATATTAAAAAGCAATGCAAATGGAAACATGACCAAATATGTTGGAGAAAGCACTAACCAGACACGTTTTGTTCCTTAAGATATTTTGGACTTCCAGGGGAGAGGAAGCACTGCAGTATCAAATACAGTGTGAAGCACGACCTTTGCAACTAAGAGGTTCATTTACAATTAGCAGTAATTTGAAATAATACTCCAATCACTGTTAATTTTGATGCTATTTTCTTTAATGATGCTAATCAGAGTGAACTTGCATCATAATGTAGCAACAGTCATGAGAACTATTCCTCTACACTCTCGACTTTGAAATCTGTAACAATTACAGTATCATCATTTTATTGCAATCCAATTGGAAAATGTTGCCAGAAGATGGCATAGAAATGAAGAAGGAAGACACTATTAATGTGTATCCTAATTACAGAAGGAAGGAAACCAAGCTCTTCATCAGCTAGCAGCCATTCTTATTAGCTGATTAGTGTGTGCATGTATAAGATTGTGTGATAAGCAAACTAGACTGTGCAGAACTAAGACATTTAGCTATTACACTTTCCATATTCATATCTTTAATATTTGTATACAGCTCATGAGAGGTTGCTCAAAAATAAAAGGAAATGTAAGTGGTGTTTTCGAAAAGCTCCTGCATGGGTTTACTGAAAAAATCCGTTCAGAATTTATGAGGTGCAATTATATCATGAAAATGGACTTAACAGTTTAAAATATAAATATTGAGCCGGCAAGATAGCTTAAGAGGATGGCTACACTATTTCTTTGTTGCTGATCCTGACATCGTGAGTTCGAACCCATGAATCCGCATAGTGGGAGAACTGCTCCTGCCAGTTCCCTTCTTACCTCTAAATGTGTGTCACGTCATGTGTGTTACCACACATATGCCATTCAAAACAAATAAGTAAGTGCATAAACAATTTTTAAAAGAAAACTAAACGTAAAATATGCTTATAGACTTGTCCTTTTATGAGCACACAATCTTGAGTAACTCACTTCACTTAAGTGATACCAGATTTTGTTCTCTATGAGTACATCCTAAGAGCCAATCCAAATGAGATAGTCATCATGAAATAAGGATTTCCCACAAAATTCTTATGCATGTTTTATGGCTATGTTTGCAGTGTGATTATTGTTAGACAGTAATGCATATATTATCCCCATAGCCATCAGATCATCAAAGTTTGGGACCCCCCTTGGAATTTTTCCTTTTGAAGAAAAGAAAGAAGAAAGATGCAGAAGTGTGGAGTCGTAAGACTTTCCTTGGGCTGATTTGTGCAATAGTTGCACTTAGTGGGTCAATAATGTCCTTGAGAGTCTTTCATTTATCTGTTTCCACGTCATAAATGCATTTGTCACTACCTTTATATCATTCAAAGATTGGAGCATTTTATTTTAAAGTCTGTCTCATGCTTTGTACTGGCTAAATCACACATGTGGTGAAATATAACAAATTGGACAGTAGGGCTGTTATTTAAAAATATCTGATAGAGAACTGTAGTAGTACAGGTGATGACTGACAAATGTATTTGTCTCCTTTGGAAATTCAAAAACATTTCTTCATAATACTTCAAAATACTTCCTAGAGTTTTACGTGAATAAACTATAACATACGTGTAGAAATACCATTTGATTTTGCTCCATGTAAAACGCAAACCCAAGGGCCAGCTCAATCTGCTATTGTTGAAGTATTGAGTTTACATTATGACAGGGTCCCTACAGAAAGATGTCGGCGTTTGATTGAGAAATGTCATCTTAGTCTGGGGCATTTTAATAGTTGGTCCCCAGTTGGTAGCTCTGTTTTGGGGAGATTCATGTGGTACTGGCTTGCTGGAGGAAGTGTGACATTGGAGTAGGCTTTGAGATTGAAATGCCTCACCTACTTCCAGGTCTCTATTCCTGCTTCATGTTCATGATGGTAGTGTGAATTTTCAGATTTCCTCTCTAGCCGGAAAGCATGCCTAATGCGTGGTGACAAACTTCCGCAACACAATGGTCCCTTGTCCTTCTGAAAATATAAGCCCACAAATTACTTCTTTTGGAAATTCCCTGATCCTAGTGTTTTTCATAGACACAGACAAGCAATTAAGACCAAGATGAAACAGTGTTTCAAAACATAGAGAAATCAATGTGGTACTGACTTGGAAGCTTCATGATAACTAGCGAGCTCTCATAGTTCTGGATGGTAATATAGCATACTGCCAGGACTAGAAAAGCAAGCATCAGTCTGACCCAGCAGTTAGACCTGTGAGACACAGTAATAACCTACCTAACAAGACATGCCAAACCGTGCAATTGTGGCATGAATGGAATAAGTGTAAACAACAATTTTCTGCTTGGATTTAAGTCCCGAACTACAAGGTGAATCTAAATATGGCACGATTATAGGAGTCAAGAACCTGTGGTTAGACAGGTCATAGGCGTTTAGAGAGAGCCTCACGTTATTCCTCTGCTAAATAGACATAGAATGAAGCCAACCCTTAACCCAACATTCAACCTATGATAAGGGCATCTTTTAGTCTTCATCAGAGAAGCTTCTATTTGCATTAGATAGTGATTAATGAAGAGTTTTCCAACAGGTTAATTTACAAAGACCAAGAGACAGTGCAATGGTCAACCCTAATGGTACATCTGTATCACACCCCTCTTCTCAAGGCTCGGGGATCATTGCAGTAGAGGGGCCAGAAAGATTGTAAAAACCAGAGGCTGTGAATGACTGAAAGAAAAATGTATTTACTGGGTACAATAGGGCAGTTGCATATATGAAACTGTGAGGCTATTATTTGGAAAAGTGAATCTATTTCTCAATCCAGTGCCTTAGAATCTTCCCAGATTAATAGCTATAGCATAGATGATGCAGATCTATATGAATATATACTTCTTAATAGTATGCAGATGATTCCCATTTTAACCAAACCTGTTTCTCCACTTAATATTTACACTGGCTAATCAAGTCCTTTAATAAAATGCTGAGAGGGGATTGATTGCAATTTTAAAATTGATACATTTCTTTCTATCCTTTCAAACAATATGTTGTTTGGAGAGATGTTGACCAAGGGGTACCAGGAAAATTTGCAAACAAGATAGACTGTTGTCAAGACAACGAGTTATTATCCACAAAGGACAGAGGAGTCGCATTCCTGAGGAAAACAACCAAAGACTCACTGAATGTGAGAAAATGAGCTCGTGCTTAGATTGAGATCCACCTCTATATTTAAATCTCTTTGGTGCAGGGGGAATGTACTCTGCAGTCTACCAAAAAAGAAACTCAAACACCAACCCAGCCACAAAACATTTGAACTACAATTCAGCCTGTCTGCAACATATGCTAAGGCAATGTTGATGAAGAACTTAGTGGCCAACCAATGTCCCAATGTCTGATTTAAGTAAAGAGCAGCCTCACGAGGTGGAACCCATGTTAGAAATGGCTTGAGTGACCAAACAATAGAGTCTAGATATCCCAGATTCATAGAGTAAAACTAAATTCTACTGATCTAAGAAAAAATAGTTACAATAAAAATAACTGCTGTTAGCCTGCTATATTCATTTCACAAACACACACACACACACACACACACACACACACACACACACAGAGAGAGAGAGAGAGAGAGAGAGAGAGAGAGAGAGAGTCAGTCAGACAGACAGACAGATAGACAGACACAGACAGACACAGACAGACTGTTTGGAACATACATCTCTAAATGGACATCTTCACCAACTTCCTTCCCTCAGAGCTCAGGAAAACTCATCGAAGAGGAGATAGAAAAAAATGTAAGATCCAGAGGGAACAGAGGACATTAAAAGAACATGATTCTCTGAACCAACTGAGCAAAGCTCACATGACTTCACAGAGACTGACAGAGGAAGCACAGAGTAGGCCGGAGTCTCCAGCAGCTCCTCTGTGTATGTTTTACAGCGTTCAGTCAGTTAGTGTATTGTGTGCCATCTTAGATAGTTTCCTATACTCTTGTTTCCTTGAAGAAAGATGTTCAGATCAGAGTTTATGCTTTCGTATGACAAACATTTACACAGAATCTTGTCATCAGTACAAGCATCTTAGAAGTTTTTCAAAAATGCAGCTTCATATTGTATTTGAATTGACATTCATTGTTTTCTCTGCATTTGGACCTTTAAAAACTACACCAGCAATGAGTAACTTCTTAACAACTGGTCTCCTTTTGTGCATATGACTCATTCTCCTTTAGGATATTGTATAAGGATCTAATCAGTGTCTGCTAATTTCCAGTGTTTTCCAGCCAGAGCATGCAATTGGGCAGACAATTAGCAAGTTGAAGAAATATTTAATTGCATGTGCAATTTCTACCTATTGTCAGGAAGTAAAACAGAGAGCATCGAAATGACTATTTTGGCTGCAATTAGGCAATGATTGAAGTGCAGTGGTGAGAGTTTGAATCCTATGAGAATAAGCAAAAGTTAAAATATTTACTGGCTTTACTTTAGACCCCTACAGCTACTCACTGTCAACACTGGCTTTATCATTTGCAGTGGGGGACTATCCTGCTTCCCTGACAAGTTTCCATGGAAAACAGATAAGCTCCAAGCACCACAGTGCAGCATAAATCAGTCACGTGGTAATCACTCGGGAAGTGATTGAAGACTTTGCTTTTGGTTATAAGTGTAATGACAACCCTTGTTTATCAATTTGCTTTTCATGGTTTCAGACCCTAGAGACAAATTACAATATGAAAACATTTATAAAAATTACATGACAACCCACAGATTTCAAATGGAGCCACATTTTCAGAAGTGAAATTAAATTTCAAGTGGACCCGCTCTTTCCTGCTAATAAGCTAATGGTTTCTTTATTAGTATATTCATATTGTATAGGTTACATACTCAAACATATTTTATAGGTTACATACATACAAACTTCTAAGATGCTTGTACTGATGACAGGATTCTGTGTAAATGTACCTGTTTTGCCTCTGACATCAATTCTTGAAGCATTACAAAGCATCTGCTCAAATAATTTTTGTGTCACAGTTTTGGTTGCTATTTTGACATACATGAAAGAGGAAACTCTAATCGAGAAACTTATTAGATAGGTCTGTGGAGAGGTCTATGTAATATTTTCTTATAGACGGAGGGTGGGACAAAAGACTGCTGTCAGTGCCATGTCTGGGGAAGTAGGGGCCTAGGGGTAGCAGAAAGCATGCTGAGGAAGTTAGAGGAGCAAGCTGCTAAGCAATGTTCCTCCCCAATCTCCACTCCAGTTCCTTCCTCCAGACTTTGACCTTGAGCTCCTGCCCTGGCCTCTGATGACAGCAGACTGTCACCTATAAACTGGAAGGAAATGTTTCTTTCCCAAAAAGCTTCTGGCCAATGTTCCATCATGGTAACAAAAAGCAGACCAGAACACTTAGGAACCTAACACTAGGTCGCATAGCCTCACTTCATTCATCACATAGGCACTGTACCATCTCACATAATCCCAGGATAGAGTAAGAGAGCAGTGTATTCACATAACTACTGTGCCACATCGACATTATGATTATCCTACTCTATTATTAGTTACAAACAATATCTTACCTTTTTTAATTTTAATACATTTTATTATGCATTATCACATAACAATTGAAGCTCACTCTATGCACAAGTTTAATGTCTGTGTCATGGATATCCACTGAGAGTCTTGTCATATGTCCTTGTGGAAAAAGGAAATACTGTACCAATTGTCTCAAAATTTATCCTACCATAAAATTAATCAAAATACTACTCTTTCTTTTCCCTCTTCTTACCAGAAGATCATGGTGTTAAGCTGTCATTTAATACAGCATGCATAATGGACACAAGGTTTCCTAGCTGAGCTCACATATGTAGTAAAAGAGCAATGGAAATGAAGTTACAGACGTGCTTTTTAGCTTTGGTGGTTTCATTTACTTATTCTATGATCATGAATAAGATACTCATAAAATAGGGATGGTTATGAGACCAAGAGATTGTTGAGAGCATTACGTAATATGTGAGAAAGTAATATTATATATGCATTTATTAGACGTTTATGATTTAAGGCTAATACATTAGCTAAAATAGTAATTGGCTCTATGGATGTTCATAGAAATAATAGAATTTGTTACTTATATAATTGATACATTTTGTAATGTCAATGTTAGAAGATATCTGTTTATTTTGGGATTATTTGAAAATGAACTGCAAGTGAAATCAAATTGTTTATTATTCTTTCTATCGTCTGTGTTTGTGTGTGTGAGACCTATACATGTGTGAACACATGACTTTGTGTAAGTACACACAACTTGGTTGGTCCTCCTATTCCACTTCCTATGAAAAGGTCTTTGGTTTTTACCTCTGGACAACTTACATAAACTTGCCCATCTCTCAATACAGAACTGCAGGAATTGCATATATAAATTTCTTAATTTGTGTGGGTTCTGTGGAACCAAACTTATGCCAACACAGTTGCAAGTCAAGAGCTTTATCCACTGGGGATCTCCATATCCTTCAATCTATTTCATTGTCCATATTTTCTTCTAGGCTCTATAATTATCTTGAATATTATCTTTTAACTTTTCTCAGTGCATTTATGTTTTTCATGTTAGAAGTCAATAAAACAGGAAATATTGTAGCCAAATTTGGACTTGAACTCACAAAGATCTGCCAGCGTTTGCCTCTTGAATGCTGGGATTAAAGATGTGTGCCATGACACAGAGCCTGCTTCTTGTCTTAGTTTTGTTTTGTTTGAAATAGTTTCTCTTTGTATCCCTTGCTGTACTTGAACTTGCTTTATAGTTTCTGTCTGCTTCCAGGGCCACCAAGGATACAAAGAGAAACCCTGTTTAAAAACAAAAAGACACAAAGCAAACAAAAACTAGGTTCTGACATCTTTTTACAATTTAACTTCAGTTCCTATCTGAATGCTACATTGTGTCTGGAAAAGCTAACTTTTCTCTCCTGGCTTCTGCTTTCTCCTCCACTAAATGGTGCTGTTGCTATGATTTTGTTAGTGTCAAATAAGACTTTGAACCAGGAAGTACATCTTAATTGAAAGGCAGTGTCACTATGGATGGGCATCTCAATAAAGAAATCATTAGACACTAAATATGAACATTCACATTTCATTCTGATGAAAGAGAAAGCATTGTTTGTGTGGAGGGAGAATAACATATCTTTAAAGTGTAATTGTTTATAAAGTGAGTAGAGAGCCAGGAAGCATGAGATTCAATTAAATTTCAATACCAAGGGCCATCACTGCTGCTGTAAACTGAGCACAAGAAGCTTCTATGAAGATCATTTGTTGACAATAGAAGTCCCTATCTAGTTTTTTTGCTTCCCAGGATGTGCTATTATGAAGCATCCATTTAAGTCCCAATGCTGAAGACTAAGTTTTCCTATTGACTGACACTTGCCACATTGCCAGGGAGCAACTGACCTTATAGGTGGGTCTGTTTCTAGTGTAATAGTTAACGAGTCTATTCTTTCAACAGTGCCAAACATGTCTTTTTTAGCCAAGGATGTTATTACAAAAAAATTTTAAGACGGTTCAGTTTATTATCCTAAAATATATCTGTGTTGTTAAGAAACCCATTAATATAATTTTCTTTTTCATTGTTAATTTTCCGAAGTCTATTGAATTATTTCTCAGAATTCCTACATTTTTCTACCTAATTCCCCTCTGTCCTGAGGTTTTCATACTTTAACCCCTTAAGCTCTTAACTTACACAGAACAGTTACTTTTCGAGTGTGAGAATTAAATTCTGATCCTCTGTTTTATATGAGGTTGTTTTGTGTTGGTTGTCCAGACTGTTCTCAATATTTTAGCAAGCATTGTTAGGTTTGACTAAAAGCTAGACATACTATATCAGTCTAAAATCTAGTTAATAGTGCATTGGAAAGCTGGGTTGTGCCTCCTGTATTCAGTAGCTTTTCTAGGTCCAAGATTAAAATTTCCTCTAGTGTTCTCATGTTTACACATCCACTCCACTGCCAGCTTGTAACACAGGGGTAGTGTCCTGAATGATGTCAAGGACATTCTCTTCCAAGGTGTCTCTTTGTTCCTTGGTGTATTCTATTCATATGGTGACATGGGTGGTTTGAGGACAGGGCAGAAGCACTGTTGATTCCTTGGAACTTCACAGGGTTTCAGCGATTCAAGGACACTCAGCTATGAATGTCACAAGATCATTTCAGCTTCCCCTACCTACAACTTGATCCACTAAATATAGAGGGGTTCTTTCCTGAGATTTAACAACACATGTTTTGAGGGCTAGTGGAATCTGGGTTGAATAGTTCTCTTTGCTAATGTGGGTAGAGTCTGGGATACCTGGATTTACTTCACACCAGTAAACAAGATTTCCCCTAGGGCAAACTTTTGCTAAGGGGACATAATGGTCTGGACATATTTTTTAGTTCTTAATTTTCCATTTCCCTGATGGAAATGCAAAGATGTTTCCTTTCCACTCCTGCAGAGAGAACATGGAGAGCCTCTAAAATCCAAGACAAAGAAATGTTTGCGCCCATCTCAAAGCCAATCATCTGCGGCATTTGCGGACACTTTCCCCATACTCCATTGTACTGATTACTTAACTACCTCCAGTTTTCCTCTTAGCTGGCATCTCAGTATGTTTCCTTTATGAGCGTTCTCTCTATGAGCCTGCTGATCTGGTTTTGGGCCTTATGACTGAATTATCTATGAAGTAGTTAAGATTTCCTGACTTTTAGTGTCCCCAGAACTTTTTTTTTTGAACATACTTTCAAGATATTCAAGTATCAGGCAAGACAGAAATCATAAACAAGGTTAAGTGAAGAAGAAGGAAGAGGAGGAGGAGAAGGGGAAGAGGAAGAAGAGGAGAAGACTGAGGAGGATTGGGAGGACATTTGTAGAAACTAGACTTCAAGTCAGTAATAGGAAAACTTTCATACACATGTTCAGGGAATTCAATCGTACCAAACGTTTAGCACCAGTACGTGAATAAAAATTCTCTGAGGATGAAGGAAGAGTTTCTATGTAGTAAGCATGTAGTATAGGGTACTTAAAAGAATATTTTATGTGAAAAATGTCAAGGCAGATATTCGCAAACATATGGTTTTCTGGTATATCTTTATTATTTTTATTAACTTCAGTCTCCTCAAATAAAGAGAATTTCAAAGCATTTATTTGACATTTTCTTCATTTATCTCTGCATTTGAGGAGACTGCCATAAATGCACATTAGTAAATTCAGATTTGAAGGCCACAGAAATTTAGTTATAATTTTCTTACAGTACTACATTGCGGAAAATGAAGCTACTCACCATCCTGCACTGCTGTCAATACAGGTTAAGGACCCAGCTCCTGCCAGCAAAGATTGGAACCACACAGACAGCCATGCTAGTCACTGTTAGTACTGTGGAACATAGCCGAAAAGAAGTGTGTGGGAATTTGCTCAATTTATTTATATTGTTTATCCAAATAGCATGGAGCAAAAGGTCTGAAAAGAAGGGAAAAATAGAATAAATGTAGATACTTTTCTTAAGTGACTTTTATCAACATTTTGCTTTTGATGAGAAGCTAATGTTGACGCTGTTTTGATGACACAAAGTTCAGTCATTAACTAGACTATTGTGCAAGGTTGGGAAACAGCTGGCATAATTCAGGAAACATTACCTCACCATGATCTATTCACCGGTTAAATATCATGAGTTAAATCTTAACTATCTGATTATTATACTGAGACTGAATCAGTGCTGGGAATGTTGTGAACATTTGGAATAATATTGAAATTTAAAAAAAACAAGATAGATTGTTTTAATTTTAAGAAACTTTCTACACTTTGGAACAATTTTATTTGGTTAATCTGAAAGATTGTCTTATTCAAGATTTAAGAATTTATATGGGATTTAACATAAAGGAATACATCTTATAAGTACTTCAATACAAAGTTACATAATTCAGTATGATGTCAACAGCATTATATACAGACGCGTTAATAGTATGGCAGCATTTCATTATCATTTTGAAAATACATTATTCTGGTAAAAGAGAAGTTTTAGGTTTTGATTAAATATTTTCAAAAATATTCTTTCTTTCCCCCAAGTCTTGGAGGCTGAAAAGTTTTTCATATTTAATCAGCGAGTAATGTACTGAGGTTTCCTGAAGAATATAGGGTATCATTCTCCTCTGCCATGATAGTACTTGGAATTTCAACAAGGTACATGGATGATTGGGTGGAGTTTTAAGACTTTTAATCTTAAGTGCTTTTCATGGACTTTGTGTGTGTTTGCCTGAAAGTGTTTATTTATATCATGTGACTGCTGTGACCAAGGAGGGCAAGACAGGGAATGAGACACTCAGCCATTGTAGTTGCTGGCAGTTCTGAGGCCCATGCAAACACAGGGAACTAAACAGGGCCCTCTGTACCTGCTCTCAGACTCTGACCCATTACTCCAGTTTTGGCTTGAACAGTTTTTAGATATTTACCTGTGTTTCTTTTTCTCTGTAAAATGCATATCACTCCTTTTATTATACTTTTAAGAGCAAAGACTTTCTAATTTGTATAAAATAATTTCTCATAAAAAAAGAAAATTTGAAGCAATATGAAAATTATATAGATTCATTCCTCTATCTAGCTAGTTAAGCACTCTAAAACATTGTGTCAATGAATGAACATGAATCAGAAAGAGGTCAAGTATTTATACTGTATTGAATGGGTGACAATTATGAATTATTAAATGTTCTTTTGAGAAATGTTTATTAAAATAAGCAAGGTCTGTCAAATAGCTTTTTCGGTTATTGTGAAAAACATTTTTCATATCTTCATAATTAAAAATCAAAGTCACTGGTGAGCTTGAAGCATGAAGCTTGTTTGAGGGTCTGCTTTGATATTCACTTATATTGTATTATACATGGAGATAGAAATAGCCCTGAATACCGGACACAGGTAGCAATGTGCTACAGGGTTTGTACTGTAACTCTTTACTCATCTGAAAATTCTGCACTTAAGTAAAGGCTCACATTTCTTAAAAGTTAATAATAGGAACAGCATTTCCACATTTGTATTTTTGTAAAAACTAATTTCATATGCCCTCCCTATTAACCTTCAAGTGGTTGTTGCAGATTTTAACACTGAGCATCACCTATGCAACAATCACACAAACTTATTTTCACTCAAACAGCATTCGTGTTGAAAATACAAAGAAAAATAGGGAAAGCTTTATCATTGATCTCACATATCCATTGACAGTTACAGTTTCTTTGGTGAGACAAATCTCTAGCAATGTTTACAGTGCTAACATCTGTAGTCTCCTCATGGTGAACAGGGAGGTTGGAACTAGGCTTCCAGCTCACCATTGTGTTGGACCTATAACAGAATACCTTAAACTGGGAAATTATAAATGGTAAAATTTTATATCTTAACATTTTGGAGTCAGGATAAAATTTAATGCATATTTCATTTCTATTAAGGACTCATTTGGAAGGCAGTTTCTTGCTATGTTTTTGAATGGTGGATGAAACAAATGAACACTCTTCCAGTTGTCTTTGTAAACATATTGTGCTGTCCATGAAGTATCTTCCCTCATGAACTAAACACATTTCCAAGCACACTCCTCACCTGGCAATACTATTTTCTAGAGCCTGGGTGTCAACCTATGGTCAACCTGTGAAGCATAAATGGCGCACAAAGACAATATTTTACTTTTGAAATGTATTACTCTTGACTTTTAGTTTTCTTTCTTCCTTATTTTCCATGTTATCTTTCCTTTCTTCATGGTAACTATTCTTCTGTAGATTATCTCATTTCCCTTCCAAATATAAGCCATCTCTCAACTCACTGACAATTGTTAGATGTTTTATATTTTAAAATTGACTTTGACTAAACTAATAGGTACAAATGTTAGAACTCTGGAGAAAAGAAAATGAAACAACAGATATTAAATACATTTTGTACATTGTAATCATGTAGATGGTATTTTTGCATCAACACACATGGCCAATTTTCAAGTATGTCATTTTCATTCATTGTAAAAATTGCTTAATTATGCCTCAAGTCTCCAGTGTGGTACATGTGTGCCGCATGAATTATATGCTTACACTCGATGCCTATTAAAAACTGTTTTATGTTATATTCTAGTAAAGAGATATTGAAATGTAATTCGAAAGTCAAAGTTTAAATAGTAAATTAAGAAAATGTATCAGTAGGTATATTAATTTGTTTTAACTATGATATCTAAGATAAAACATTTAGCATGAAGGAAACATGTTATTTATTTTGTTAGGTAGATTCCAACATCACTTCTTGGCAATGTGGATTTATGATAGCATAGTTCATTATGGTGGAATCATATGGGTAATGAGAACTGCCCAGAAAACAGAAGAGTATCCCAACATTCCCATGCCAAGCATGCTCCAAGTGACTGACTTTCCTCCATCAGTCCCCCTTCTGAACGTTACTCTATTACTAAGAGTCAATTGAAAATAGAGATTAAACAAACCATAACACGAGATCTAACCTAACCTACCCTCTAGAATATTAAATTTAGAGAATTTTAGGAAACACAAGTAGAGCATTATGACAGGCAAAGGAAATATGGTGGAAGATCAGCTCAGAAAATGGTTACTGTCAAAGTTGGTCATTTGCCCACATTCCCATCAAACTATCACAAAAAAACTGTGCAAAGTATGATCTTATATGAAGCCATATTTGAAAATAGTTTAAGAAATGCTTGTCTAGCATAAAGGCAATTGATGCTGAATATGCTCTTTAACTTAAAATGTAAGCTAAAATATCAGATTGTTTCAAAAACAGGAGAGATGTCAGGGAACTTCAATAACAGGTGTAAAATTAAAATCTGACTCTATATAAATTGTAGGAAAAAAACACCTTCAGAATTTATTATTATTATATCATCATGCATTTTGTGTAAGAAAGACCTCTACAGACTTATAAGCCACTACCTTGTAGAGTGGCACCCGGCTCTTTTCAGGCACGCCTAAAGTCTTTTTGAAGATTGGTGATTGACCAGTATCTCAATATAAGCTTTCATTTCTGCTCATGGCTCATGTCTGTCAATATTATTCCTTGGTTATTGCATGCCATTGCCACTCTCTTATGCCATCTCCATGTCTAAACAAGGTAATTTATCCTTGAATTCTTACTTAACCATAGTTTTAAAACAGTTGGAATTTATTTTACCCAACTCCTGTTTGCTATTTCCAATACCAAAAGACATAATAATATGTACCATGATTTCTTAATAAATTAAGGATTATAATTCTTTGAAGAGTTTATTATTTGTTTTTCTGTTTCTGTGATTAAAACACTATTACCAAAGTTACTTAGGTTTAAAAAGGATTTTTTGGGGGCTTCTGGTTCCAGAGGTGTGACAAGAGTCTCTCATGGTGAGGACGCACAGCAGAAAGCTGTGTGTTAGCTGGAAGGGAGGCCAAGAGTTCACATCTTGAACCAAAAGCACATCACACACACACACACACACACACACACACACACACACACACACACACACACACACACACACACACACACACACACACACACACACAGAGAGAGAGAGAGAGAGAGAGAGAGAGAGAGAGACAGAGAGACAGACAGAGAGAGAGAGAGAGAGAGAGAGACAGAGAGAGAGAGAGAGAGACAGAGAGACAGAGAGAGAGAGAGAGACAGAGACAGAGACAGAGACAGAGACAGAGACAGAGACAGAGAGGAGACCCTGGGACAGGGTAAGGCCTTAAGCCATCCCAGTGATGTACTTCCTCCAGCCCGGATCCATCTCTAAGTCTGCCCCCAACAAGTGCTATCTCCTGGAGACCTAGGGGTCAAATGAAATTTTGGAGATTTTTCTCACTAAAACTTCTACAAAACTTTAATGTCTTATGCTCAGCCATAAAGTAAAGATTAAATCTTAATCACTGAGGGTGATTCACAAAGGAGAGGCTTAGACTTTTTCCCATCTGATATAGGGACTCAGTAAAATGGAGCAGCATTTATGATTTTGTATACATTAGCAGCTATGATTTATAGCACCTGTTTGTATCAGCTCAGTGAATGAGAGCTTTGCAATTCTAATATACAGCTACTGTCCTTGCACCTGAGGCTGAAAGATGACAGTCTATTGAAACAACTTGCAAAAATTCTATAAAAATATCAAGCAAATACATATAATATAAGCAGAGCTAGTATTCTTATGTAATACTTATTAATTTCAACCATGTAAAATTTAAGCCCGACTTGTGTGAATCTTTCTCACACAGTATGTCTCTATACAACCCTACAGTGTCTTCATTTTAATGGAGTGCCTACTTTGGAAGCAAGCCACCACAATACATATTTACAAAGTATTTAGTGGCTATAAATTTCAATAGAATCAAGATTTTTTGTGTTTTATTTTTTTGGTCTTTTGCTTTTTTTTCTTTTTGTTGTTATTTTTGGTGGTTCTCCTTTGAGAAACTCTCTTGCTAAATGTTCAGTGCTCTAAAATAATTTTAAAATGATTATTCTAATTACTGTATATAATTGAGCTCTTCAGGCAAAAAATATTAAAGTGCCATTTCCAGGAATTATATTCCTGTCTATAACAACCCCAGGTTATACTCTGCAGTCTCCAGTTAAGAAAAATAATGTTTTTAATATTTGGGCATCCTGTTTGATTTAGAGATGCTTGAGATAAAAATTAGATTTCAGAAGAATGAAAGTATTAAATCACCATGAGGGTTAAGTATCTTTTAAAAGATACTTAGAGGATTATTTCTCATGTACTAGGACATAGACTCAATCACAGTTGTAATTGTCATTTGTCATTCATCTAACATGCATATCTGTGAATTCATCTATAAAAACAAAGATAAGCCAGTGTCAGGTAGGCTGACCTGTTTTCCATATTCTGTAATTATCAGTTGACAATCATAATCTAAATTTTTAAATGCTAATTTAATTTTTATTGTGTTTTGTTTTGTTTGCATGTACCACCTGTGTGCCTTGTGCCCAGGGAGGCCAGGAGAGGGCATGAGATCCTCTCAAACTGAAGTCACAGTTGTTTGTCAGCTGCCAAGGAGAGGGTGGGAATCAAACTCAGGTACTCTGGAAGAGCAGCCAGTGCTCTCAAACACTGAACTATCCTTTGGGCCAATTCTGCCTTGTTCTTAACAGCAAGACTCAGATTCAAAGTCTGTCAAGCTTTGTCTCGAGCCCACACTGAGTTGCAGCAGAACAGGCTGTGGTCAAGGCCCTTGCCAGTATCCTTATCCAGGAAGTGATTTTGGATATACAGCTGCATGATAATAGCTCCTGTTGATAACATAGAGACCTAAGTAGGACAATTCAGATTTTGATGCTTGTTAAAGAGTAAACTGTTATATTTAAATTCAAAGGCATGGGCTATAAATTCTCAGCACCTGTTTCACGAGTGTGGATCACTTCATACACTCAATTGTGTCCGATTCAATTAGACAGTTGCTGCATTAGAAACAGATTCATGGAATTGTGTAGAACATCACCTGGCCAATAGGGTGATGGTATTAGATCAAAGAGCAGCTTGACAGCAGCACACAAACCTGATTCACAGTGGGCCCCAGCCTTTGTTCTCAGCCTCTACATATTGGGAAGAGAATTGCATGACATTAGAATGAAGTTCAGACCTGACGCTGGGTTTAGTAACACTAGGTACTGTGTTTGCACTAAGAATTTGGTATACAGAGAAGCTATACAGAAAAGAGAATTTTAAACATATAAACCTGTTCATTACGCCCGCTAGCTTTAGAAAATGCAGACTAGCTCTCACTCCCAAACATTAGAAAAAATAAAGGTCAACATTTCTATTGGAGAAGCTCAATGTTTTCACAATGGACTGGCAGCTTTGAAGGATTAGGCTGGCAAGAACCCGAGTTGGAAAGGGGTGATCTGACCATGGTCCAGGAGCAAAAGCAGGAGCTGGCAAGAGAGCAAGGTGGACTGTGTGGCTCATGGTTGGCAGGCAGCGTAGGAGGCAGAGGGCTGAGGCTGCAGAGGCAGGAAAGGATTACAGATAACTGTCAGAATGAGGAGATAATGATTACAAGTGCAGACATGGTGAAAGCTCTCAGTCACCAGTCCGCTGTGGTGTACCAAAAGAAAAGTGGCACTGGAAAGTAGGGAAAGGTTGAAGGCCAGAGGAACGCACTGATCCTACCTGTAGGATGCTGGAAACTAATGTAACAGACCAAAGACAAGGAGCTTGGCTATAGGGACTCCCCAGTAACCCACTCCCAACTGCTATTATATTTTTAACTGAGATTTTAAATTAATCAAGAGAACAACCTTTCCCAGAAGCAAAGAAAACAAACAAACAACAAATCAATGCAGTGTTCTCTTTCTACTTCTGGCTTTGTTCCTCAGCGTTTCATTACAACCATTTAAAGAAAAACAATGGAATAAAACCTCACAGCACGCCAGCCCTTTACAGGGTATCTGATGCATGCTAAGACATCGCTTCCCCTATACTAGCACTTCTTATCCTAGTTTCTTTTTTCTACTTTCTTCTTTGATTTTTTAAAAGAGTGCGTTTACAAGTGATACTTTATGAAGACACTGTGCATGAAAATGTTGTTCTGCCTCATAATAGTCATCACTCTAAGTCAAGACTCTGAAATTTTTGTGTATCTGCCATCAAGTTAGTCATTGGTGAATAATTGCTATCATTAATTTCTTATAGACGCATTATTTTCAGGTTTAAGCTTCATATTTTGCCAAAGGTATCTTCAATGTCATTTCTAAAACATTGATCTACTGGCCCTTTGACCTTTTGAAAGGGACCATGTTCATCAAGGTTCCTTGTTGGGAACTCACTGAGAAACTAAAAATCCACCCCTGAGTCTCCACTTAGAGGACCTGGGCTCCAGCTAAAACGTCCATAAAGAGGTTTTATATTAGAAAAATAAGTGAATTAAGTCTGTTTTAAAAAGGCATGTGTACATGTATGGTTCTAGGAGGATATAACAAAATTGGTTTATATAATGAAGATATAATATATATATATATATGCATATTTCCAAAGGATGAATAAAAAAACTTTAAACAAAAAACTTACTAAAATACAAGACTTCGTGACAAACAAATTAAAAGACTTAATACTACATATAGTGGAAGATTTAGTTCACTAGTAGAGATTTGGGTTGCTTTTTCAGAAGCCTGGGTTTTATCCCCAACACCACAAAGTATATACATAAATAAATACATAAATAGCACTACTTTTAAGAACTGATTTAAAATTTAAAACATGTCAGCAGTAAATTGGAAGGGAAGAAAAATATATTAAGTATACAGAAGAGAATAATTTACAAGTATTTTGATTGAACTTTGACAAATAGTGTTATTCCCTGAAGCTATGAGAATGGTAGGGAGGTAGGAAAAATTGGTGTGAAGCACAGTCATCGAAGCAAGTCATATTTGACAGTTTCCTACCATTGTCTGTTTATTACTTAAACACACACACACACACACACACACACACACACACCTCCCAATCGCAGAAATTAGCATTTCCTCCTTAACTTTATCAGTGTCCTGTAAAACAAATGGCTTAACATCCACAACACATGGGAGTTGAAGCTGATTGTGAAAGTCCATTTTCACAGTACCCCTTGCTATTTCAATTCATTTTTAAGACTCTGTTCTTCTCTGTAACTTAGTTCAAACATTTCACAGTGACTTCAGAGCCATAGATTTGGGCAGTTGAAATTGTACTTTTTGGGCACTATTTTTCATATTTATTCTGTCCCTTTACGCACATCAGCATACACTCATCATATAACTATTATAATCTGGTCTGATTATTTCTTCTCAATGTCACTGCCACAGTTGAAATGCTCTTGATATTCTTTTCTGTCACAAGTCTTCCTGAGGCATTTCATGTTTTCAATATTAAAACTTCTAAGAAATATCAGACATTAAAACTCCAATAATAATAATGATGATAACAATAATAATAATTAAAATAATAATGACAGTAATTATGATGATAATGATAATGATAATAATAATAATAATAGTACTGAAAGAGCAGCTGCAGACAGATACCTACAAGAGGATACAGGATGAAATACCCAGAGAATTTATAGAAGGAGAAAAGGAAGCATTAAGCTCACATCAAACAAAGCTTTGAACATTAAAGCACATGAAGGTGAGGGGAAGAAATCTATATTTAGGTCCAACAATCACTGCTTCCTGACAGCTGCAGTTATTAATTAGTTCTCCATCATTTGCACTAAATGGCCAATCAATACTTTTGCCTCTCTGGCAGGCTGTTTGCTTTGTAGCCTGCTTCTTAATGGGGAATGATTCAGCTCGTCCTCATCTTCGTCATTCTGTTCATAACTCTAGCTTGGCGGACTGTCCGCAGTCTGTGTGGGCACTAGATAAAGTTGAACATTTCTCCCCTGGATGGACTTTTCTCACACAGTTTTTCAACTATAATCCACTGTTCACCCCATTGGCACACTTGTTGATTCTCTGGACACAAGATACTTGTTCTATGTTCTTCATTAAATATGATAGATTTCTCTACCGAAGTGATTCTGGAATACGTGTCAAACTTGTTGTTTGGTAATTTGTTTTATGGTATATATATCAACTTGCCTATTCAGAACTTGGTGGCAGCTCAGGCGCTATTGTAGATGCATGTTGATTCCTGTTATTATCTCCCACTTGGTGAGTGGACTGGCAAGAGACTTCATTTCTCTAAACTTCCTTTTCTTGTCGATAAAGTGAGTTCATTATGATAAAAGTTATGTTAGGAATAAAGTGAGCTAGTTCTGTAGACTAAGAGTGAGCTGGTTTCCACTGGGAATGACAGTGGATGTTCAGATGGTGCAGAGTGAATGCTGAACAACTGGACCTGGCCATGATCTTCCTTACTCTCCTGTATGACTTCTGTTGTCTCCGGGTCTTCATGTCCTTGTCTGATTCATCTTTTAACAGCTATAAACAATCTCTGCCTGAAAGCCTTACTTGATCTGCAATCATAATTAGTCACCCCTCTGTTGACAGAGCCTAGAATATTCCTTTCTATGGCTTGCATTACATCATTATCTGACTATTCTTTATACTGCACATTTGATTATTTTTTAGATTTTGGGAATGAGTACTGCTGGATTACATTTGTTCTTCTCTTAAAATTTCCTTTCCATTCAAGGTCTTTGCAGTTGCCAGTTGCAATTATACTATTGCTGTAAACAGAACTATAATAGATATACTTAGTCTAGTATCTTAGCCTAATTAAAATTAATGACTGAAAATCTAAAGAACATTGTGGGAAATATGCTAGCTCTAGGTTGTGCCAGTGAACATCTTCACACTCATCTCCTTATCCCCATCCTGTTTTCCGGAGTGTATCTGAATATTCAGAAGTAGTTAAACTATTCCTAATAGTGTTTTACTCACAGCACTGGGTCCAGTTGTCACTAATTTACCTGTGCTAGCCCATAGATTAAGAATAGATGCCCTAAGCTACTAACACACTCGTCAGCATGTACCTAACCACACAGCAAAGGCAAGGTGGGAAGTATATGTTTCTTGGCACAGAGGAATGTATACTTAGGATGTAGTGCTTAACTGCTAAACAATGCCCTGAAGCTTGGCAGTGCTCCGTGCATGAAATGCTGTGTAGCAATTTAGCAAGAAAGGTAAGTCTAAAGAATCAAGGTTTAATATGAGGTGATCCTAATCCTAATTTTATATAGGAGTCACAAACTCTTAAGGTCTCTAAGAATGTGAATATGCCCAAATGGTTTACTTTCTTGAGGCTAAAATTGTAAGGAAATTCACAATCACAGATGCTAGCAATTAAGATCCTCTAGCATTATTTAGTCTTGAGAAGTTGTATGTATTTCACCAATTTTAGGTTGTTGCAAAACCATTTCTAAATGGTTTTATGTGCTAAGGTCCCTCTGTTTTGTTACAATGTTAACACCTTTATAAAAGATTTTTTTTTTTTTTTTTACTGATTCAGTTATTTATTTATTTCACTTCAGGATTACAGCTTCTCCTCCCTCCTTTCCTCGCAGTCCCTCCCTTTCACCCCCCCTCGCCCTACTCACCCCTCCTCCATTTCTCCTCAGAAAATGGGAGGCCTAATGTAGATAACAACCAGCCTTGGCATGTCAAATTGCAATAAGACCAGGTGTACCTTCTGCTACTGAGGCTAGCCAAGGCAGCCCAGTTAGAGGAAAAAGATCCAAAGGCAGACAATGTGGTCAAAGATATTTCCTGCTCCTGATTTACAATTCCACATGAAGTCCTATCTGAACAACCGTAGAGGGCCTAAGTCATTCCCATGCATGATCTTTGGTTAGCAGTTCAGTCTCTATGAGCCAGCCCCTATGGGCCCAGATTATTTGATTCTCTCAGGTTTCTTGTGGTATTTTTGACCACTCTGGTTTCTTTAGTCCTTCCTTCTTTTGTTCCAAAGGATTCTCCAAGCTCTATTTCATGGTTTGCTGTGGGTGTCTGCATCAGTTTCCATCAGTTGCTTGGGGTAGCCTCTCTGATGACAATTATGCAAGGCTCCTGTCTCAGGTGGATCTGCATCTGTCTCAGTCAATTACTAGTACAGCCTCTCAGAGGACAACTATCCTAGGCTACTCTCTACAAAAACAATGTAGCTTCAGTAATAGTATCAGGGTTTGGTGCCTGTCCATGGGATGAATCTCAAGTTGGGCTGGTCACTGGTAGACCATACCTGCAGTCTCTGCTCCATTTTTGTCCCTGCATTTCTTTTGGGCAGGAACAATTCTGAATCAGAAGTTTGAAGGTGGATTAGTGTTCCCATCTCTCCACTAGGGGCCTTGTCTTACTACTGGAGGTGAGCTCTTCAGTTTCCATTTCCTCACTATTGAACATTTCAGTAAGGTCACCCACATTGAGTCCTGGGCACCTCTGACATCTCCATTCTGTGGGACTTTCTAGAGGTCCCCCTCACCCCTTATCCCCCACCCCTTGCATCAGCAAGAAAAAATGTATGGGATTTCTTAATTTAAGCTCTATATATACCTCCATGTTCCCTTTGCCCTTTACTCTTGCTCGTTGGACAACCATTGAGCCAATAATCATGTTAACACTGTAGGCACCTATCAATATATGAACTACCTGAGCTATTCGCAGATAAGCATGACTTCAGGTCCCAGCTTTCTCGTCTTTACTATGAGAATAACAATTGCAATTCCTGACTCCCCACAGCAGTGGTTATTATGATCAAAGGAGATCAATATGAGAATGTGTTTTGGAGTCTTAAGCAGGGAGAAGTGTTCATAAGGGAGGAAGAATGAACCCTGAGTAGCAATTTGGACAGGATAACTGACAGATAAATTCATACCTCTATCATGTGCATGCAGAATTTAATACTAAAATATCTTCAGTAATACATATAATTAAAGTAAACAGGGACCCAACTCATATCTAGATAGGAGGCAAACCTTAAAGAAGCACAAAAAACTCAAAGAGCAGTTTTATTAAACTTGGTTGGAAACTGTCTCCTTTTATCCAATAAGCAGACCTCTGACTAAAATGGTTTATTTAAGTATAGTGTCACAGGACTAGATCTTAGGGAATGGGTGAGACGGAAGCTGAGTCCATTTTAAATCGAGTAAGTTGCAAACCACCAAGCAAAGCAGAGAGATGAGAATTCATTTATTTAAAGTGTTTAGCTCTGAACATATGCTTATATTTACCATGACTTTATTTACTGCACCTTGATTTGTCCTAAGTGAGTAATGATGATGGCAGTGACAAGGATGGGGATGTGATCAGAATTAATGCTATTGGACTGTATGTTGTCCCAGATACTCTGCACAGTGACTGAATTTCATCAATTATCCCAGTGATCCTGAAAATTCAAAGAGCATCATCCCCATTTCAGAGATGATTAACATGAGGATTAATGATGGAGTCATTCAAAGTCCTACTGGGGATCACTGACCTGATCAAAATCAGAATGAGATACCTTCTGATAATCTGGTGTCTCCTTTTGAATTATTTCTGGTGCATATCCTATATGTTTAACAAGTAGATTATGGTAAAGAAACACATTTTAAGCAGCAGCCAGCAATCTCTAAATGGAAACAAATATAGCCCTAATTTCATACAGAGGCATCCAATTTCATGTGTTTTTAATACTTCATTATGCTCGCCCATTGTGTTACCGTTCCCACAGCAGTACGCCATCACTGCATGCATCAAATGGGCTAAATATCCGCACTGACACATCATAAAAATCTCGATACGTCCTTCTAGTTCTGCAGAATGAGTTGTAGACTCACCAGTGAAGTAAATTGAATCTTCATGTCTTTTTTTTTAACTCTTGAGAAGGCTAGACTAATTTCACTTCAGGAAGAATATTCTTGAAAGTGAAAAATAGGAGAAAAGATTCTGTGGCTTGTCTGTGGCCTTGCTGATGGGCGACCTCACCTCTGTTGGTGGGGAACTGTGCGTTCGGGTGCTAAGCACTGTTCAGAGGCTGATAAGTAAGTAAGAAAGCAGCTTTCTGCCAGTGGCAGCACATTATTTCATAGATCGTCTCTGCTTAATTAGAATGAAGGATGTTGGATTTTATGCTCACTTAAAGAACAACAAAGTGATTGAAAACAGCAAGTTTTTAATTTGACAATGTAGAAGCAGTAAATAATTCTGTGTCCCTGGCTGACACCCTTGGTTATCACTCAACTTAATACTATAATTGTCACAGCTTGGCTAAGGATATGTGAGTTCCCTAGCCTCAGCATTATTTCTTCTGTTCTGGAGTTAATTACCAGGTAACAGGATTCTCTCACTCCACCAGGAACTCGTAAATAGAGAAAAATAACAGCCTCTTTCTCCAAGAAGTTTACTTTTGTCTTGTTATTTGGCTCCCTTGACAGTGATTTCTCCAGAGGTCTCTCTGTCTTCCTAAGGTTACACGCAAAACTTCTGTCTTCACATTTAATACTTGAAAATTGCAGGCTTTTCCCTTACAATTATGTATAATTTACAAATTGAAAGGTGAGTATTTATTTCTTTTACAGTTTTCATATTCACAGGATGAATGGTTCTTATTAGTTTCCGAAACAGTAAAAACCCAGAAAGAAGAATTAATGGGGTTACAGTGTAGCTCACTGACAGAATTCTCCCTTAATGCCAACATGGGTCTGTATTTGAGTGCCAGCATTAGATGTCAAGCCCACCTGGTTTTCTTGGCCTGGTTAGAGATACTAGTGGTAATGGCCTTCTCTGTCATGCACCAGATCATAATTTTTTTTTGCCCCATATTATGAAAACAAACAGACCGATCATTCTTCAAAATGAATGATGTATAGTGGTAGAATGCTTTCCTAGTGTTTCTGAGGCAGCGAGAGGGAGGAGGGGTCTGATCCCCAGCTAAGTACAATTTACAAAACAAAAATATTGGTGAATTAAGAATATTTCATCTCACGTTTTTGCACTGTACTCTTTTGGTCGCTGTTTGTGTTAAGTAGAATTTAGTTTGCTCTTTACCCGTTGATGAAGCTCTAAGCAACATTTTATCTTCTTCATGACTTTACCATAAGAGGCCACACATGGTTCAAAATGTCTTATTGTTTTTAACCCTTTTACTTTACTTTCTGTCATCCTGAATTTCTCCTTCTGCTTTATTTGCAAGCTTTAGACCAAAAGTCACACTTGCTGAGTTGCTGGGGAGAGGTTAGGACACCGTAGCATAAAGGAGGAAAGCAAGCTAAGCCGAACTTGCAGAGAGGCACTAAGCAGAGAAAACACAACCCTTGAGACAATTCTATGCTCAAGATGACCTTAAATGCAAATTAAGAGAAAAAAATTTAAGTCAAGAGACAAATTTTTCTTTTTCCTTTTCTACATGTAGTATTAGTGAAATATAATTAGGTTAAAAAATCTACATTTCCATTTATGGGCACGGTTTTCTTTAATTTTTTTTAAAATAAATTGAAATAATAGTATGTTGGCTAATATTTATGCTTGCTTTCAGCACTATGTGAAAATCAGGACTTTACTTGTAATATTTTTTCCTCCATCCTCCACTTTTTCTTTCTACTTTGCTATCTTTATGCATTTTTTGAACTGAGAAGGCATAGTTCCAAATACAGTGATGTCTGATAATTCAAATTCTAACATCTATGTATGTGCATATGAATATATGTATGCATATATATGTGTATGTATGTGTATGTATTATGTATTTATCTTTGTATCTATCTCTGTATCTAACTATCACACACACGCACACACACACACACACACACACACACACACACACACACACACACACTCACACACACACACACGCACGTACACACACACACACACACACACACACACACACACACACACACCATAAAAAGCAGAAAAAATAGTTAACTGATTAAACTCAGGCCCCAGCCTTCAAGATAGAGACTTCCTTTTGAAGAAAGATCAGTTTCAATTCAGATGTCAAAACTCCAACATAAGCAACCATCACAATACAGGAATATTTATATAAATCAAAAGCGATTTGGGGTAGACAGTTGCCTTAGCGTTTAAAGAACATTTGTTGCTCTTCTAGATGCCCCAGGTTTGGTTTCCAGCACCCACATGTAACTCCATTTCTATGGGATTAGATATCCCCTTTTATTGCTTCTGTGAGCACTGCACACAAGTGGTGCCCAGACATAACCCAAACACATGAACACTTTTAATAAATAAACTAGAAGGGATGGTAGAACTTTTCTCAGATTTAATAAATAGGTTCCCTTCATTTGTTTATATATAAAAAATTGGGGTTTGTGGTCTCCAGTTTATCAGCGTCATGTAAATTTTTTGTAGTGATTATAAATGAAATAAGATATTCAGTTTGTTCCCAAAGAGCCTAAGTCTGACTTAGTGCATGTTTCTGATTTCAGTTTTTCCTGTCCCTATTGTCTACTGCAACTCTGTCAGCAGTTTTTCAGTTCCCCTTATCATCCCAGAGTGGGCCCTCTTGCCTAGCTCACTTTAAAATACCTGAGCTTGCTAATGTTGCAGCTTTTCACATTACAAAAGGCCCCAGTAGTCTCCCTAGAGAAGGCAATTATCTGTTAAGCTTAAGGGACTGGAATATCAGCTCCTGCAGGGAAGCGCCTACAGAGCCTTCTCATGCTGGGGCTGACCCGAATCAATTTTAGGTGCCTATAAATACAAATTGGGTTCTGGATATAAGGTTAAAACTGCAACATTTTTATTAAAGAATTATCCTTCTAGGGTAACTGCAAATACCGAGTAATTTTCATCATGATTACTTGTGTCCAGAAGGACATAAAATCAAAATAAAAAAAAGACGACTATTTTGGAATGAATTCTATCTTCTCTTTGTTAAATATTCATTCATTCTCTCTGTGTGTATGTAATATATCTCTTCCTTTTTTTCCAATTATTTCAATCTTCTGTCATACAATATTTAAGTGAAGTGTTAAAGACTATCTACAGGGGGAAATGTAATAAACAAAATTAATAATTGTAAGAGTAATTGTTGAAATTAACATAATATATACAATTATATCAAACAAGGAGATATTCACTCTTTTACTAACCGTTCTCATGATAAGACTGGTCTGTATTTTATATGAGGGACCATTACCTAATTGCATCCATAGTGTAGTGTGGGAACTTACATACCACATTCTTGCCTGCCGGGTACAGATGGAAGAGCCAGATAGGTAATAGTTTCATGATATAGTGATTATTGCTCCATTTGGGTTAGACTGATAACATAAACATAAAGTGTATACAGCAAGTAACAAACAACAGTATTTCCAGTCTTTTCTCGATGAGTGGAGTTCACAGATTTTTGTTATACTCTTTGATGCAATCAAGTGATAGAAGTAGAAACAGTTAATGGAATTATTGATTTGGAATATTTATTATGTGAATTCTGACATTAGCATGGCTCATAAACTAAAAATTATGCTAAATTATATTGGTTATGATACATAGTCTTATAATGTTTCAACCCTATTACTCTGACCTCATTGGAGAAAGGGACCTTGCAGATAGAATTGAGAGGGAACTTAAATCAGTATGGTTACTAACTGAACTTAAAGAGGAAATGCCAGGTCAAGCACGGTGGATCACACCTTTAATCCCAGCATTCAGGAGGCAGGGGCAAGCAGATTTCTGTGAGTTAGAGCTTAGCCTGATCTACAAAGTGAGTTCCAGACCAGCTACAGGTCCATAGTAGAACCCAATCTCGGTAAACAAGCAAGCAAACAAACAAACAAACAAAATAAAACAAACTAAAACAAAGAAATGGCCTAAGTCAATGGTGGTGCAGTAGTCTTGGGATGAGGAAGGCAGAGACAATCTAGGAAACAACTAGAAACCCAAGAGTTGGAAAAAGGAAAGCTCTGGAGGAGCATAGTTCTACCAACTCCCTGATGAGTGACTTTAAATTTCTAACTCCCATAATGTAATAAAACAAAATTCTGTTGTTTTCAGTCATCGAATGTGTTACATTGCTATTTCAAAACTAGAAGACTAATGTGTCTGGTAAACATTCTGATATCATTTGGACTTACAGAAACTATCACAAAATAGCCAAATATTGGATCAAAGCTAGAAATGGGAGTTTTGATATATGAAGAGAATTTTTACCAATGGTTCATGAAGAAAGGATGGTGAAGAAACTTTCTACTTAGAAAAGTTGCATTAAATGACCTATTTAACACATTCAAAAATGTATCTTTAGTTCACTGTACAATAGATTTTATGGGCACATTGAGTATACAAAAATATATAAGAATTGACTTATAAACCAAACTTTGCATATGAAGATGGTAGGATATTTTCATTTATAATTACTGTATGAAGGTTCAGAATTCTGTCTAGGTTAATATGTTTTGCTGGTAAAGTCCAAACCTTGTAGTTATTAGGCTGTCAGATAAATTACAAAAGTTCAGTTAAATGTTCATGGACTCTGTTATTTTCTACCAATTTGCCATGTAAAATGTTTATAATAATATTCAATATTATTTGAAGAAGTTAAGTACTAGGGTTATGATTAAGAGGAACCCACAATTTGTGTATCAGAAATGCTATTACTGAATGGCTAAGGCCTTGTAGCTTTTATAAAATAATCATCCTATTTTGTGGGGTTGATGATGCCTCAGTGGGTACAGGTGCATGCCACCAAGCTAGGTGAGATGAGTTGCATCTCTGGAAGCTATGTGGATGGAGGAAAGAAATTCCTTTAAGTTGACCTCTGACCTCCACAAATGCACTGTGATGAACGAACATACATGCACACAAAAATAAAATGTTTTTTTAAAGCACGGTCTGTATTCAAGAGAAATATCTAATAGTCCATTTTCAAATGTTTTGAAAAAGAATATATTAAGTTGTCATATGTATAAAAACACTGACAGGGTCTAATCTATTCCTTTTACCAAAATTCAGGGCTTTGGGTTATTTTGGTTTGGGCTTTTGTGGTTATCATTAATCTCATTAAGCATCTCACTTCTGAAGCAACAGAGAGTTTCAACTGTTAATTCTGTTCATGTTCCCAGTATATTAATTTTCTATAGCAACCATAACAGTTGCCATAGAACCGACTTCTATAGTCCAGGTGACTTAAAACAGTACACATGTATTCTTACACAGCTCTGAAAGCTAGGTTTGGGCCAGTTATTGCTTTTAAAAGACTCCTGGGAGTCATCTTTACCCTGCCTAGCTCCAAGCATCTGTAAATGCTGCCAACCCTTGGTGATCCTTAGCTTATGACTGTGTGTGTATTTGCCTCTGTCTTCAGAGGACGTCTTCCCCATTGTGCATATTCTAAGAGTATCTGTAGAGACTTAGGGTGAACACTGAGCAGTGTGACTTCATCATAACCTGCTTAGATCTTGTAACTTATTCTCAAACTTGTATCTGTA
Organism: Rattus rattus; assembly: GCF_011064425.1. Taxonomy (NCBI): domain Eukaryota; kingdom Metazoa; phylum Chordata; class Mammalia; order Rodentia; family Muridae; genus Rattus; species Rattus rattus. The sequence continues at coordinate 95,092,837 of NC_046159.1, read as the reverse complement.
CCTTATTTCCCAATTTGTAATGAGGTTAACTTTAGTTCTTGAGGGTCATATAGCATGTATCAATCGGTAGCTGCACACATTTAGGGTAATTTCAGCAGTCTCAAAACTGCATTATATAATGAATACCTGAAAAGCATATCACTGACATAAAGCAAAGAAAAAGTTTGCTTAGAAAAAATATAGAATTTTCCTAAAGAGTGGTATGATATAAATTTGAAAACTCCTTAGGTAAACAATATCTAGCTGGTGATTCATGGATAGTATATTTAAATGTTTTATTACCTGATTACAAAAGACCATTCAGAGCCTAGAATTCCCAGTACTTCTTTTAACTTCTCTTATTTTAGCACTTTTATCTCTGCGTTTTAAACTACTTCATTATTTTTGCAATACCATTCAATTTTCAACTGTACAGCCAACTCTTGGTAAATGAATATGCACGTCTAACTTAGGTATGAGATTTGATGAACTGGATGCTAAAACATTTTAAACTGATATTCTTGCATGGATTTCTAGTTCATTTCATAAAAACAAAAAATAAACAAACGGACAAAAAGCAAATCAACTCAACCAAATAGTAAAATAAATACCAACATGTATATCAAAGTTACTCTTAAAATGCTACAATTTCCCCAACAAGGGAAGTCCTAGGTTGTATAAGGCCTCCTATTTAAGAATACTATCTTCAACTGAAGATGAAAACATCATCCTGCCGAATTGGTTTGAAAAACTCCATATCTTTAAAGCCCCTGTACAGGATTTAGGCACCATGCATAGTATTTTCCTTCCTACTCCAGTCTCAATCAGCCACTCCGGAAGAAGGCTAGTTCAGCACAGCCTGATATCTAATATTGTTTTGATTTTTGCTTTCTCTTGTATGATGAATCACAAAAAAACCATGGAAAGAGTATTTGATTTTTGTAGATTTTTTTTCCCCATTGTAGTTCTAAATGCTTGACTTTGGAGTTATTTGATAATTCTAGTTGATAGATGAAGAAGCAACCACTACCGGAAGCATTCGGCCCTAGAAACCTCCATCAGCATTTTTCAACTAATCGATAGAATAAATATTAGAAATACCCACAATGCTGCTTAGGCCCAATAACTTTCTGCACAATGTCCTTCACATCGTAATGAATAAAGAGGCAGATTATGTGCATTTTAGTTGTTTCCAGGAAAAACAAAATACCTAGCGCACTGTAGCCTTGTGGTGTATCAGGAATAAAAATGTACCCACAAATGGAGCTGATTTTGTCACCCTTAATGCATAATCGCAGTCAATAACGTAAAAGAACACTGCCTGAGAAGCGGGACACATGCCACAGGAAGGATACAGGGATGAGGTCATATGTAAGACATGCCCATAATTTGGTTAGACAGTTGTTTCTTCAATCAAGGAAATGACGACTCAGATTTATCTACTTCTAAACCAAATACTTTGAGTAGTATTATTAGATTTATGCAGATGGCTCTCAGGTGCCTCTTATTTTTATTGCACTGCTAGCAAATTAAATCATTGACAAATACTGTCACAGTTATTAAGACTCTTTTACATTTTGTAAGAATTTTCAAATTTGTAAGAACCAAGAATGCTTTATTTGGCAATTACTAGAAGACCTACCCAGTTACAAGTTTATTAGCTCGACTAATGCATAGGCCAATATCTCAAACAAACAGACAAAACCAAAAATGCCCATTGTAAACAACACTTTTTTGGTTTTGTGAAGAGTAAGTCTTTGAAAGAAAGAAAGAAAGAAAGAAAGAAAGAAAGAAAGAAAGAAAGAAAGAAAGAAAGAAAAAAAGAAAGAAAAGAAAGAAAGAAAAGAAAGACAGAAATATTTTGTCCAGTTAAATGTCTAATGAAGTAATTATAGTAGTAGTAGGAGCATGATGTATATTGTATGACAGAAAAAGTCAGATCACCTGCTTTTATGTTCTTTTATGAAGTTGAGGGAAAATTATAGCATGGTGGTCAGTTCTACTGTGAGGGTACTCTTAGAAGTCTGGGTAAGAGAGATAGTTAACTTATAGAACTTGCACAGAAAGAATAGAATTTAGATGTGGTACATTCAAGATATAGGAATTATTCTGAGGTAATAATGCTTGACATAATAATATGTATGTAAGTAAAAAATCAAAAAAGCTACAGTACAATGAAGTTGGCACAGATAAGAAACTGCAGGGTGAGGAAATAAATAAATCTTGGAAAGATTGTATGAGTTACAAGAGTGTCTCACCTATAACAAATATTCAAGACAGTGCTCTTGGTGCAATTTAAATATTTTATACCATTTTTCCATTAATGTTATTAGGTTTTTGTATATTTGCCTGTAAGAGAACTGTGTCTCTTAAACAGACATGCCAATAATGGCAACAGATACTTTATTAGCTTGACTTAGGTAAACATTTACACAACATAGACACATGAAAGTACTGTTTTATATCATTTTAAATATAATATTTGTCAAATATAATACAAAAGATGTGGAAGAAAAATAAAAGGTTTGATCTTCATGCTCATCCAGATTAATACATTTATTAATTAGAACTGCAAAAATCATTCACACAATCTGTTTTCTGGATTACATGCTTCTTTTTGACACTCTCAAGAGATCTAAAATAAAATGGCTGATATGACCAGGTTCTAGAAGAATTGGCTCACTCTGAGCAGAAACTAGCTGTGTAATTCTTTTTCACAGCCTGACACAGGAAAAGATGGTCTCTTTGAACCACTGCACCATTCTGAATGGAAATACAATGATATAGATGGGCCTTTGCTTCCTTTTTTTAAAGTTATATTTTTAATTGGCTATTTTATGCATTTACATTTCAATTGTTATCACCTTCCCCCTTCCCATTCCCACTCCCACTCCTCCTGCTTCTATGAAGATGCTCCAACATCTACCCACCCACTCCCACCTCAACACCCTGGCATTCCCCTACACTGGGGAAATGAGCCCTCACAGGACCATCCTATTGATGCCAGCCAACGTCATCATCTGCTACATATGCAGCTGGATTTTTGATTTCTTAAAAGCTGCTCAGGTAACCACAGTGATGCCTACTCCATGCCACAAGTCCATCCATATGCACTTAAAACACCCCTATACCCCAGAAAAATCCTTTTCATTGGCCACTATGCAGTTTAAATTTCTGATGCTGATCAGGTAAGCTCAAAAATATATTGTAATACAGTATTCTGTGTTCTAATGTAGAAATTTAAACTATGAGTTAGTAACAATGAAAACAGAATGCTAGCCTCCACTAAAGAGTAGGAATCTGTACAGAGATCAGTTATGCGCTATTGCATCGGCATGGGCAATGTGAAGTGTGCCATTATAGAAATAGAATCTCAAAGAGAAGAAATGTATGTATGTAATATGATAGCAGATTCTAAATATTGATACTACAGGCATTAAACAATCACTAGCATGTATGGATTTATAAATACAGACACACACACACATATAGTACATATATATTCATTTATGTTTATATATCTTTTAAACACATGTGTATCAAATATTTGTATGGGTCTAATTTCTATCATCTATCTCCATGCTGGCTTAGTAAAAGCAAGGATAAAGTACTATCATTCCTTTGGTAGCCCTTCTAATGTTTTCAACCTGATGGCTCATTGTACTGCTCCAGTTATTCACATCTGTTTACCCATTTTCCCTGCAAAGGATGAGTGGAGTTGCATCCGTGACCATTTTTGAAAGAGTCTTCATGTTGAAAATGGACACTGGATAGCTATTGTAAATCTAATCAAATTTCTAATATGTTTTGACCAGTTACATGGCTTAGAAAAGGTGAGGGTCAGTGAAGCTAATTTGAAATGTGGAGAAGCTGGTAGTTAATCAATTTTCCCAATTAGATGATTAATAGCTGAGGAGTTAATCATCACCCGTCAGGGAAGAACAACTTCACTCCTCCTTAGTCACGATTAATTGTCAGCCAGCAATATCTCACCATTGCTTGTTGTCTCTAAGGAGACATTACGTTTCCTTTGTCATCTCCCAATCTACCTTGATTCTTCTGTTTAAAAGTCCTTCCTGGCCAAGAGGAAAAAACACAGTACTGAATGACTATGGACATAGACTAAGGATACATCCTAAGACAAGACCTTTTAGTTGACAATGTCACACCATAATAAAGCATTTGGTTATTTAACTTACTAAACATAGCAATTTAGTCTTGCCTAACCCAAGTGTGCTGGGAACAGCTACCTTCGCTGCTCAAAACATCCAACCAAAGACACTGACTCATACTGGGAGACAGCAAATAGCTCATAGAGTTGGCTAAAATAACCAACATTCAAAATCTGCAGTATAGTGTCTACTAAATTCAGATTCTACTTTAACTATTATGATGTTGAACCATCCTAAGTCTTTCAGTCGCCCGCATTTTTGTCGGGGAACCTATGGCAGACACCCAAAGTGAATATTAGCAGTACAGGAAACAGAGCTAGAGCAATCAAACTCCTATATTATACTTCTAAAATTTTGACTTACTTGCTAGAGCATCAGGAAAGAATAAGTTTCAAAACTTGACGTCAGTTTGTAACATTTACTTTAGCCAAGCAGAGTGTGGGGTAGTAGTATTCAACTCCTCAATTGCTCCTAATTTCCTTCTATAACTTGTTAGAAATAGCAACAAGTTGTATCTAGATTTTCCAGTTATTAGAGTTCTCCAAACAGCACCTGACTGAAGACCATGACAAACCACCTTCATGTAGGCAGCTAGAGCAAACTTACCTGGCCTGATGTTGTAGAACATGGAATGCTGGTAATTTAGATCCTACACACACACACACACACGCACACAAAGAAAGAGAGAAAAGAGAGAGAGAGACAGAGAGAGACAGAGACAGAGAGAGAGAGAGACAGAGAGACAGAGAGACAGAGAGACAGAGAGAGAGAGAGAGAGAGAGAGAGAGAGAGAGAGAGAGAGAGAGAGAGAGAGAGAGAGATGGAGAAAGTATCACTACTATTTGTACATATTAACCTATGACCAAATAAGGTTTTCCTGCTTCCTACCTTCCTCTGGCACATACATCCTTCTGTGCTTAAATTTAGTATTGATTCTAGATAATTTTTAATTTCTGAATTGATTACCTTATCCATGTTCACAAATGTTCTACTGTGATGCTAACATATTAACATATCCATTGAGCATAATTGTTTCCAGTCTTAGCTGCCAGGCATATGTGTTTAAAGGTAAATTATGCTACCTTTCTTCAAAACATTCAAGTTGCTTGAAATGCCCTTGTTACACTAAAATAAAACAAAATTCCAGATTCTTACCATCTGTTGGAAGGCTGTACTCTGTCTGCCTGAGTCCTTGTGTCTGCCAGTCAACCCTCAACGTTGTCCCTCCTCACTACAGGTTCTAATTGCTGAATGGGAACCTTCCTAAGGAGCCACAGTGGTCTCTAGGATGGACATGTCTTTCCCCTAGGAAATCCTTTGCTAAAAATATCAGATAGCATATTCCTGCCGGCACTGTAGTTTCTACATTCATCTTACTTCACCCAAGATCCTTCCATGGACATCATATCTATCTAGAAGAGATTCTCATTCCTTCCTATATTTGTCTTATTTTCTGGTTCAATCCTAATTCATAATTACCTAGCAACTGCTACTTTAATTTACATCACTCATCTACTTATATGTGGCTTGCCATTCCTTCTGACTATAGTATACATCTATGAGCAATTGGCCATTTTATTCTCAATTGTATCTTCAGAGTCAAGAAGCATGTCTGCCATTTAGACCATCAATGATTCCTTGAATGTATGCCTAGGTGATTCATTGAATAAAATCCTTACTCTCTGTTTCATTGATTTGTCAGCCAATTATTGCTCAGCTTCTTCTGTTGTCTACATCCACTTGCATTCCTAATGTTATCATTCATATCTTGTTGGCAAATAATAATCTTTTAAATTTTTTTTCAAGGAATGAATGAATGAAATGCTAGCTGATTTTCAAAAACAAGTTCTATACACAATACCTGGAGATTTGAAGTGACATAAAAGATCATATAGTACGAACTTATATTTTATAGTTGATAAGACTAGAATCTTGGTCAGGTTAGATGATTTATTAGAGATCAGAGCACTGGCGAGTATCACCAGTGCTAGAATTCAAGTTGCATTGGTGTTTCTGTGTGCAGAACCTACAAGAACCCTGGTAGTGTCTGATACAGAATGTTGAGAAGGGAGAAAGAGAAGACCATAATTTCTCAGAAAACAGCTTCATGCAGGATGAAAGAGATACAGAGGAGCATAGATGATATTTTCCCATAACTATTAATTCCCATCAAGATGATAATTCCATTTTTTTAATATTTGAGGGATTCATACATAGGTGGACTGCATCTGTTCCACCTCCTCTACTACTTGCAACCACTCCAGTGTCTCTCCCACCTTCTCTCAGATTCATGACCCCCTTATTTACACTTATTTTTGTTCTATATCCATATACATGTACAAACACACAAAATCTGAGAACAATCAGAACCACTCACGTTTGCATGTGGTTAGGGCTAATAACTAATGAATGAGGTTCATCAACTTGAAAAGAATCATCAACCAGAGAAAGAACAGCTAGTTCTCCCTCCCACAGTAGCCATTTCCTGCCTGTAGCTCTTTCTAAGGACCAGCCCTGAGGGACTTCCTGTAGGCATGTTGGCATAGTCTCTATAGACAGTCATATTCTTGCTAGTTCATATTGTAACTTCAATATCCTGTTCAGAAGACACTATCACCCGTTAGTTAGTCATTCAGGTCCTCAGACGTTTATAATGTTTAAGAAACATTAGGAAATACAGTCCAGACATCAGTATTTAAATATCTTAGCATTTTTGTAAAAATATATTGAGACCATTTGTATATTCAACCACACTGTGGGCTTCTGAAGTGTAACTTACAGTTTCTGATGTGCAGTTTGAAATTCAGTCTTCTTAGTTAAAGAATGAACAAAAATCTAAAGTGACAACAGCTAAGAAATTTATGCTGAATAACACAGATAGAGATGGATTAGTAAAGTAGAAAACACCCACAGACACTTGGCATTGTACATCAGTGACACCTTTTTGAAAAGATCATTGAAGAAAGATATTTAATGCTGCTTTCTGTCACACAGTGTAGCTCCCATAACAACACTCAAAATATGCTGAATAAGCCTGAGTGGGCATTTCTCAGTCTTAGGTTTTCTCTTGTTACTTCATGGTTCATAAGAACCACATTCTGCATTCTTTTCTGTTACAATAGTGAACACCTTTAACTCCAACACTGGGGAGGCAGAGGCAGGAGTATCTCTGGGACTCTGAGGCCACCCTCGTCTTATGGAAAGAAATAGGTCAGCTACAGCTACATAATGAAATATTATCTAAAATAAATAAAAATAAGAATGTCATTCTCACTCTATCATTGTTTATTCTTAGATGCACTCTGAGTATTTATTTATTATGTATACTATGGTGATAGTCATTATTAAATACAACACATATTGCAAATTATTCCCACTGAGTGCCTGTCACAACCAAGGAAACTGCTTTATGCATTCAGGGTAGGCATGGTGGTCAAAATACCTGAAGGAAGTGTTTTTGTTTTGGTTTTGTTTTGTTTGAGGTTTTGTGTGTGTGTGTGTGTGTGTGTGTGTGTGTGTGTGTGTGTGTTCTTTTTAATTTATTTATGTGTTTACATCCTAAATGCTGCCCCCTTCCTATCTCCCTTCACAGGGTTCCTCCCTGCATTCCCTTCCCTTTTACCTCTGATAGTGTGCACTCCCAGTATTCCAACCCCACCCTGGTGCATCAAATCTTTGTAGGATTAGGCACATCCTCTGCACTGAGGCCAGCCAAGGCAGCCTTCTGCTGCATATGGGCTGGGGCCTAGGAACAGTCCATGTATGCTCCTTAGTTGGTAGCTCAGTTTCAGGGAGCTCCCAGGGTGTCAGGTAGGTTGACACTTTTCGGCTTCCTATGGAGTTGTCATCTTCTTCAAGGCCTTCAATCATTCCCCTAATTCTTTAATAGTGATCCGCAACTTCCATCCAATGTTGGGCTGTGGGTATCAGCTGCTGGGTAGAGCCTCTCAGAGAATCATTGTACTAGGCTCCTGACTGCAAGCAAACATAACAATCTCTATCTCAGGGATTGGTGCCTGACAATGAGAAAGCATTGGTTGGCCATTCCTTCAGCCTCTGCTCCAGTTTTGTCCTTGAATTTCTGTTTGATAGGATCAAATTTGGGTTGAAAGTTTTGGAGGTGGGTTGGTGTCACCATGCTTCACTGGCGGTCCTGTCTGACTACTGGAGGTGGTCTCTTCAGGTTCAATATTCTCATTGTTGGGCAATTTAGCAAAGGTCACCTGCATGTCCCCTATTCCAGATTTCTGGGACTTCCTATTCTCCTATTTACCCAACCAACACCCCAAGCAAAGAATTCCTATTCATTCTCCTGGCCACTCTACTCTCTCTCCACAACAGATCCTGAACACCCCCTCAATTCACCTCCCCATTACCTTTTCTAACCAATTCCCTCTCTCCCTCTGACTCCTACAACTGTTTTATTCTCACTTCTATGTGAGATTCAAACATCATCAATGGGACCTCCCTTCTTGTTTAGCTTCTTTGGATTGGTTGAATGTATCATGAGTATCCTCTCCTTTATGGCTAATATCCAGTTATTAGTAAATACATACCATTCATGTCGTTTTGGGTCTGAGTTACCTTATTCAGGATATTTTCTGCTTTCATCTATTTGCATAAAAAATACATGATGTCCTTGTTTTTAATAGCTGAGTAGTAGTATTCCATTGTGTAAATGAACCACATTTTCTGTATCCATTCATCAGTTGAAGGACATCTGGTTTACTTCCAGTTTTTGGCTATTACAAATAAAGCTGCTATGAACAAAATGGAACATGGTTCCTTGTGTTATGGTGGAACATCTTTTGGGTATATGCCCAGGAAGAGTAGAGCTGGGCATTTGGGTAGAACTATTTCCAATTTTCTGAGAAACTGCCAGACTGATTTCCAGAGTGGTTGTATAAGTTTGCAATCCCACCAGCAATGGAGGAGTGTTCCTTTTTCTCCACATTCTTGCCAGCCTTGAGTTTTTGGTCTTAACCATTCTGACTGGTGTAAGGTGGAGTCTCAGAGTCCTTTAATTTGCATTTCCCTGACGGCTAAGGATGTTGAAATTTTCTTTATGTGCCTCTAGGCCATTCAAGATTTGGTTGAGAAATCTGTGTACCCCATTTCTAATTTTTATTTGGTGTTATGGAGTGTAACTTCTCGAGTTCTTTATGTAGTTTGGATATTAGTCTTTTGTGGATGTAAGGTTGATGAAGATTTTTCCCAGTATCTGCCATTTTGTTTTGACAGTGTTCTTTGCCTTACAAAAGTTTTTCAGTTTCATGCCATTCCATTTATCAATTGTTGAACTTAAAACCTGAGCCATTGGTGTTTTGTTCAGAAAATGTATTCCTGTGCCAACGCAGTCAAGACTATTTCCCACATTCTCTTCTGTTAGATTCAGTGTATCTGGTATTATGTTGAGATTCTTTATTTGCTTGGATCTGAGCTTTGTTCAGGGTGATAAATGAGCATATATTTGATTTCCTCTGCATGCAGACAGCTAGTCAGATCGGCACCATTTGTTGAAAATGGTTTTTTTTTTTTCATCAGATGGTTTTTGGTTTCTTTGTCAAATCGTATTTGTTTTCCATGTAAACATTTGACATCAGCACTTGAACGTCATGAAAGGTTCAGAACATCTTGGCTATACTTACCTTGGTTTGTTATGATCGATCTCTAGCAACACAGATTGGTGAGTTTTGATCCCTTGGGAAAGCAAGTTGTTTATCAGAGGCATTGTAGGACTTACCATGAAAACACATGCTGTTACACATTCTATGGATTTTCCTTTCATATATTAAACAATATTTTATTTGATCTATGGCACAGCTAAAGAGAAGAAACTCTATGACCCTGTATCATTATTATCATTTTTGTCTGAGGCACATCAGGTTGCAGTGTAAACAGCACTGTACAGCTTACTCATCCACTCACAGAAGGCTTCTTATGGACTAAGATTTCCTCACCTATTATTCTGAAAGTATGTTCTTTTTAATAACTAAAAATAGTAATTTCTGAGGGGGTGTAAGTTTGCCAAAACAAGGACTATAACCAGTATCCATATTATTTATTACTATTTTGAGCATAACAATGCCAGACACAGTGGAGCTGTAAAATTCAGCAGTTATAAAAAATTGATGAAGCAATAAAGCTAAAATCTCAGATTCAGATGCTGGTAAAGGACAGATAAGCCACAATGACTTTATTTGAAAACTCCCAGACTATGAACATCCCTCAATCCCTTAATTTTTCAGAAAGCTAGTATCTTTCACCCCCTCCCTCACAGAATCTATTTTTGTGTTTTGAAGTAGTATAGAGTGTCTATTTCATGCAGCTAAAAGGGCTGAGAAACAAATCCAGATGTTTAACCATGAAATCTAACTCTGAAACAGTCTTTTGGAAATATGAAGAAATGTGTTTAAAATATCATAAAAATAGAAACAAATTGTCCTTGAAATGAACTTCACTGTGAGCAATATTAAAAAGGTAGAATCATAAGGGAAACTTCTATCTTCCTGTTCAGTCTTGTTACCAGTGAATGATATAAATAAATTTCTATACTATCATTTTTAGCAAAGGAGTAATATAATGAGTTTTTATTAAAAGCTTAAAACATAGAACATATGTATTTCACAAGGATTATGTCAATATTTTATATCTTCTTTTTCATGTGTCATAAATTTCATAAATATGTGTGTGCACTCATATGTGTTTCACTGAATTTAGTATAGTGCTAAGTAATATTATTTCAATAATCTTGCACCACTTGAAAGTTAGGCATAAAGGTAACATTCATGTCATAGCTGATTCATAATATTACACAATTCTTTAACAGCAATCAGGTAGGAGGACCAGAGTTTTAGTAGTCAAAGTTCACACTCTTAACTGAGGTAGAAACCACATGGTTCACATAGATAAAGACAGTGTGCTCTGAGACTATAACCTGTTCATGAACTTCAAAAGATGATAATAGGATTAAACTCCAATAAAAAGTATGTGTGCACTCACCGTGGCTTTCTTTTAGAGAATATGCCAATCACTTTTCATAGTCAGCCAGTTTTGGTAATATCTATCAGTTAACAGGAAAGGACTTTTAAAATGTGTGGAAGACAATTGAAACAAGGAGACTTGGGAGAACAAAAGTTCAGAGAGGTGGAAGGGTCACAGACAATTGGACAATTAGATAAATATGTTTATTTTCTACCTGTTGAAGAATCCTAAAACACAAATCTATTAAATTTATAGTACATAGAAGTTATATATTTGAGTTTCACTTCATTTTTCAGGCCAAGCACAAAGCACACACAGTTCTAATCTAGATTTTTATGACGGAACATAACATATAATTATTTTTATATTTATATATAAAATATCATTTCTATGTATTTTATTTTTAATAGGTTCATGTCTTAGAGTTCCTCAACAGATATAGAATAAATATATATCAAAAATAAAATTATATATATTGAATATATACCATATGTAACTATACATAATCAATATATGTATGATTTTCTATAAGTATGTTAAATGTAAAAAAGAACCATTTGTTGGAGCTTTTATTAATAAGTCTGCATTCCATTAAGGTAAGAATGAATCAGATAATATATGATAAAAAGTAAACAAATGTAAATATGGTCATAATGTTCATGCAATTAAATAATTGAAAATAAATTAAGATTCTTGATATTCAAGTTAGTTTAGAAATTAAAATTGCAAGGTGCTTTTGGATTCTCCTCATGTGTTGGATGTGTATGGGATATAGGAGAATTACAAGTATATATGCTTAGTTTTTGCCTCAAAAACTTGTGTTTAAGAAGAATTTTTAACTTATCATTAATATGCATTGAGTGTATTTCAGAGATGACTATATATCATCAATCAACATTATAGAGAAGATAAAGCCCATAACTGTTACAAAAGGCAAAGCTCAAAGTTTGTTACCTAGTTCTATAAGGATGACTGATGAGCATCCACAGCAAAAAGGACTGACAACAGCATGGTAGAATTCTTTATGCAAACTTGATGATTAGAGATTCCATGGATGCATAACCCGAGGGCAAGGCTCAAATGAGGGACATAGGAAATGATTTAAAATTGCATCATAAGACTATGCCCATCGACATGGGAATAAAGTTACACAGAAAATAGCTATCAACAAGAACTCCTTTACATCAAGAACATTGAGTTGAAGGGATTGAAGGAACAGCCTGGCAGATAAATAGAAGGTAAATAAATGCATAAGAAACCCTCCAAGTTGTTCATAGCTCATATCTGAACCCATGGTGATTAATTCAGGTAGTTGTGCTAACATCTTTTTCAAATTTCACAAAAGCCTGAATCCACTGAACAGCTATTATGGTGTATATTGCAATGACACCGCCAATAATTAGGACTTTACATTTTCAGCTTTTCTGCTATGCTTGAATTTATTAAATAAATAAACTTAGCTTCACTTTGATGGTGAACAGTGAACCACTTTGTGGAGTTTGTTGAAGCTGCCTTTTCTTCCATGATTTACTACCCGCTTCTTTTTCACTCCTTTGTACTTTTCATCTGTTCTTCAATAACCCTAACAAATGTTACTTAGTATAAATTAATACTATTACAATTTAGTAGTAATGGCTATGTATAGTGCAAAGAGTTGTCTAGTATAATTTACATACCTATCCTTGGTTATATAAAAGTATTATGCCTTTGATTGCCTCAAAGTACTGACTCCCACTGAGTCATTCTCCATCTTCGTGACTCATAGGAAAATGAATGAGGGCATTAATCAGATCATAAAGTTCACATAGACAACTTATGGAAAATATTGATATTACAAAAATAATTTGGGTTCTTCAATGCTAGACCAAATTGTAATAACAGATCCTGAAAAGTTTTAAGTAGAGGTGACACTGCTAAGTCAACTCTTTAGAATGATTCGTGTGGAGTCACCCTGGGGACAGGCTGAAGGGAAGTGAATTAACAGTCGGCAGGGAAACCAGAGGGCTGCACATGGCATAAGTGTGCACTCATTTCAGCAGCATTGAAGACGAGCAGTTAAATAGGCAAAGAGAGAGTAAAAAACAGTGCTTACCAAAAGGATGGAGGAAAAGTTGTCAACAATGATGGATACACGCAGTTTATGTGGCTGGTGCAATAATAAATTCATTCAGGGATAGAACTGGCATTTGGTTAAAAATCATGTATTTGAACTTCTTATTCTGTACTCTTCATGTTGTCTGAAGGGTCCCAGGGTTGATTTCCAGATATGGTGCTAAATATAAGGACATGTGCAAATAGGTGCACACATTCTCATATTCTGGGCACATAGTATGATGATCTAAAATCCATGAAGATTATTAGCCTGTAAGGATTGGATAATCTTTCTACTTTTAAAATGTAAAAGACATTAGTAGAAACTTTTCCAAAGCATATGGATGAAGACTGTGAAACTTTTGCTCTTTCAAACATCAGCCTTGCATGTCTAACAGCTATTTTATGTCGTTTCTTTTTTTGTAATCTAAAATCCAGAATGAATTCCCTGTGTCAGTCAATATGCCATCCATTCTGACAGACTGGAATTGATTAGCAAGGAACAATGCTTGTGAATCTGAATTAAATTCCCCCCTCTCTTAATCATTATGGAGAATGCATTTCAGAGTCCAGAGAAGACACAAATAGGTATGATATGACATGGGACTTGACAAGTGTCACATTTATCCCCATTAGAATTAAGCCATCAGTAGGTCTAATGGCAAACTGGCAGATGCTGGTTTTTCTGAAGCTAACCTCAGGACCTTCTTCACCAGGGGTATTTGTCATGCCTCGGATAATTTCTTAAGTGAATCTTATTATACTCTGATGACTAGATCAAATTATGCTTGTACATTTTTATTTGCTTAAAATGTCACTGTCATTTGAAGTTATAAATTTACTATTTTTTCTATGCTCATGCCTGAATTGACATTTATTTAAATATGTGCCACACGCTTCTTATAATTTTCATAAGTAGCTATGCCATAGGCATACTTCTAGGACCACATAACTAAAATTGACCTCTGTTAATATATAACCATGAATGAATAAATCCAGCACAGAAACCCCACACAACTTTAGTACCAAGGCACACAATAACGGTAGCAGAGAAAGTCAAGACCTAGACATGGCTGAAACAAATATAATCGCAAGTTCTTTAATTCAGCATTATTTTCTGAGAGTAAAGGGAGACCTTTATTTATTTTTGTTGCCTTTATTTTTGACTGGTTAGATATATGAGAATGTGTGGAAACATGTTACTCATGAAATGAGTAATTTCTTTTCAATCTAAACCATTTAATTTTGAATTTCACATTGACAAAAATTAAGACAGCTTACATAAATATCAAGTGATTATATACTAATGGCTTTCAATGAAATAAACTTTGTTTCACAAATGCTTTAAAGAATTTCCATCCTCATGTTAATTTTTGTACTATTATTTAAAAGTAGCTGGCTGAGTTCTGGTTCACCTGCAAATATTTACCAGGTAGCTATTATATAATTACTAATGCATCAGAGAATCTATGAGCGCAAAATTCAATAATTGAATAGTGCTTCATTTTTCCTGGAGAATGTAGTTATCAGGTCCAGACTTTGAAGAGGCAAGGACTTCTCTCTGCTTGTTTAATATAAAAGCCTTCTTTGCTGGAACTTCCTTTCATCTGATACAAGTTCAGTGGGATGTAAAATGTTTCTAGTTGGATGGCAGTGCACACACATTTTCAACATTGCAAAACTGTGTGACCAGGTTCCATGGAATAAGGTGAAGGCAAGAGACCTTTCTACTCGTGTGATTTTGCCCGTAAAAAAATTCTTGCCAGTACCTCATAATGCAAGACCTTACCAATCCTGTATTTGTTAGTTTTATTTTATTTTATTTTAACTTTAAATGAATAATATAAAAAAAAGACTGGAGCACTAGGGTAGAATAAGATCTCTGTACACAGAGAAACAAAGAAACAATTAATCTATTAATAAGTTTCATATCTAGGAACAGCATTAATTGATAAAAATCATAAAGAACATTAACTTTATTTATAAACATCCAGAACCGGACACTTAAAGATCATCTTTACCCATACTTGGCATTATACCATGAACTTTTGTTTTGCATCTCAATTAATCCTCAAACACTGCACGTCTGGTATAATTATGTTTAGTAGAAAAAGAATCAAAGACAATGGAGAGTTCCATAACCTGTCCAAGCTCACAAAGCCAGAAGCGAGTCAACCAAGTTGAATAAAAGGCTGCATAATATAAACTTTACTTTGTTTTAATCTTTTTCCTTTTCATCAAAAATGGATCTTTTTCTCAGCTGTGTATCTTGAGTATGGTCTCCCCTCCCATCCCCTCTGAATCCACCCCCTTTCTTTCTCCTATTCGAAGCAAAGAAGCTCCTAATGGATAATAATAAAATAATACAAAATATTATAGGATAAAACAAAAATCAATTCATCAAAATAGAACAAAATAAACATACTGGAAGGAAAGAGCTCAAGAGAATGTACAAGAAAACAGAGACCTATTCATTTGCACATTAGGAAAACCAGAAAAGACACTAATCAGACAGAAGCTACAATTTATACAAAAGGACATAATAATAATAATAATAATAATAATAATAATAATAATAATAAAATATAATAATAATAATAATAATAATGATAATAATAATAATAGAAAAAGAAAGAAGGAAGGGAGGCAGAAAATGCCCTGATATAACACTGTGAGATAAGAAACCTTTGGAGATGCCATTTGAGTTCCATTTCTGTTGGGCATCTGCTACCGGACATGAAGCCAGTAGTAATTGTTTTCTCCAATGAGACTCCCTTGGTGAAATTTTCATTTGCAAATTGTTATCAACTGGCTATTGCTTCTAGGTTAGTGATGGGAGTATGTGTTTAGATCTTTCAGTTGTAGGGTCTGCTTGGTGCAGACCTGTGCAGGCTCTGTGCATGCTGCCACAGTCTCTGTTAGTTCTTGTGTGTGTTTAGAGTTGAGTTACAGGGTCTTGTTCTTTTGATGTCCTTTCTATCCTCTGGCTCTTATACACTTTCTGCTTCCTCTCTCTGTGTCCAAAGTAGAGGATTTGAAGGAAACATCCTGTTTAAGACTGAGTTTTCCATAGCCAGAAGCTGGAAAGAACCCAGATGCCCTTCAACAGAGGAATGGATACAGAAAAATGTGTACATCTACAAATGGAATATTACTCAGCTATCAAAAACAATGACTTTATGAAATTCATGAGGCAAATGGTTGGAACTGGAAAATATCATCCTGAGGAGGTAACCCAATCACAGAAAAACACCACATGGTATGCACTCATTGATAAGTGGCTATTAGCCCAAATGCTTGAATTACCCTAGATGCCTAGAACAAATGAAACTCAAGACGGATGATCAAAATGTGAATGCTTCACTCCTTCTTTAAAAGGGCAACAAGAATACCCTTGGCAGGGAATAAAGAGGCAAAGATTAAAACAGACACAGAAGGAACACCCATTCAGAGCCTGCCCCACATGTGGCCCATGCATATACAGCCATCCAATTAGACAAGATGGATGAAGCAAAGAAGTGCAGGCTGACAGGAGCGGATGTAGATCTCTCCCGAGAGACAGAGCCAGAATACAGCAAACACAGAAGCGTATGCCAGCAGCAAACCACTGAACTGAGAATAGGACCCCCCTTTGAAGGAATCAGAGAAAGAACTGGAAGAGCTTGAAGGGGCTCGAGACCCCATATGTACAACAATGCCAAGCAACCAGAGCTTCCAGGGACTAAGCCATTACCTAAAGACTATACATGGACTGACCCTGGACTCTGACCTCATAGGTAGCAATGAATATCCTAGTAAGAGCACCAGTGGAAGGGGAAGCCCTGGGTCCTGCTAAGACTGAACCCCCAGTGAACTAGATTGTTGGGGGGAGGGCAACAAGGGGGGAGGATGGGGAGGGGAACACCGATAAAAAAGGGGAGGGGGGAGGGGGATGTTTGCCCGGAAACCGGGAAAGGGAATAACACTCGAAATGTATATAAGAAATACTCAAGTAGGGGCTGGGGATTTAGCTCAGTGGTAGAGCGCTTGCCTAGGAAGCGCAGGGCCCTGTGTTCGGTCCCCAGCTCCGAAAAAAAGAACCAAAAAAAAAAAAGACTGAGTTTTCCAAGGTCTCTTACTCTGTAACATGTCTGGCTATAGGTCTCTGTTCCCATCTCTGATGATGGCTGAGGAAGTCACTAATTTATGAGTAGAGTGTCATTAGAAGTCATCTGATTGCTTCATTTTTTGAGGTTGATGATTTATTTTTTTTTAGAAGTAGTACTTGGTTTTTACCTTAGGTCCGAGCTATCTAGTCTCAGGTCACATAAGCAGTATTGGGTTCGATCTCATATAGTGAACATTAACTCAAATATTATATTTGTTGGTTAATCCCATGAACTTTGACTCACCACTGCGTTTGTACATCTAACAGTCAAGACAAAATTGTAGATTTAGGGGTTTGTGGCTGTGATACTGTTTACATTTCCCCTGAGGTGTCAATACAGAGTCCCTTCCTGTACCAAAGACAGTACAAGGTAGGAGTGAGGGCTTTATGCTTGCACCAACTCTATTTGTTCCATGAATTTTGTAGGTCTTTTACCTCCAGGGTTGTTATATCAAATCATGGAAAATGACCTTCAGTTTTGTCAATGGCCTGGGTTGTTTATGAATTCCCATGGGGCCCCTTTGGCCAACTTCAATTACATGTAAGTCCTGAACTGGAAGCTTCATTTGGTGATATAACATGGAAAATATTATTTGGTGATTTCATTTAGATGCCTTTCGTGTGTGTGTGTGTGTGTGTGTGTGTGTGTGTGTGTGTGTGTGTGTGTGTGTGTGTGTTGTATATGTGCCTGTATTTTATTAGGAAGATGCTAATGTATTAGGTTATAATGCTAATCCTACTTTTAGTTCTCTCTCCCCATATTCCCTCCTGTATCCCCATCTCCTCCCATCCTTACCACTGGAGTCACTCCGTCTAGTACCCAAATCATCCATAACTAATGATTCCATTGTCCCTCTCCTAAGGAGATCTTTCGGTCCTCTTAGTCTGTTACTTTCTGAAGCTAACAGTTGTGGTTCTACATATTGTAGCTGAATTCTAATTGATATAAGAGCTAATATCCACGTATAATCAAATGCATGCTGTTTTTGTCTTTCTGGGTCTGAGTTTTCAAGACATGCTGTTTTGAATCATTCTTTTTGAATTATCTTTAAGGATGATTTTTGTCTAGTTCCATTCCATTATTTATGAATCTCATGATTTCATTTGTTTTTATTCCCTTGTAACTTTTGATACTCTTACTTTGTTCTGTGCATTTAGTATTTTCATTTTTTTGTATGCTCTATTTGGTTTCCTGTGTGCTTCTTATATATTGATAGACATCCTTTAGGTTTTTCTTCTATGATTTTGTTGAAAATATTTTCTGTGCTTTTGACCTGTGTTTCTTCTCCTTCCTCTATTCCTATTTGATCCTTTCATAGAGTCACAGATTTCCTGAATGTCTTGCATCATGGTTTTTTTTTTTTTTTTTGGTATTAAATTTTCTTTGGTATAACAATTGGTATAAATATCCAAGCTATCCATTTTATTTTTCATGGCCTCAGTGCCTGAGATTATCTCTTCCATCTTTTGTATTCTGTTAGTGAGGCTTGTCTTTTAGGTTCCTGTTCATGTTGCTAAATTTTTCATCTCTAGATTTCCCTCAGTTTGGGTTTTTCTTTATTGATTCTATTCCTACATTTAGGTCTTAAAGTTTATTATTCATTTCTTTCTACTTTTTGTGTTGTCACGAGTATCTTTAAGAAGTTTTTAAATTTCCACTTAAAGTACCTTTATCGTGTTCATAAAGTCTATTTAAGGTCTTTTCCTTGTTTTTCAGGTAGGTTACAACTCAGTGCCTGTTGTGATAAGCTTCCTGGGCTCTAGTGGGGATATTTTTTCCTGGATATTATTGATGATATTTTTTCCAGGATTGGGAAGATTCTATTCCAGGTGCTCATATGTTGTTTTGTCTGTGTTGGGTTGGTGTTTGTTTCCTTCCCCGTCTATTGCCCTCGCTGGTTCTCAGGAGAGTATAGTGGCTGTGTGTTACCTGGTAGGTAATTCTTCTGGATATCCTGATAGATGTTGCCAATTGGGGTTCCTGGTAAAATGTGTTTTCAGGTATTGGAGCTGACATTTCGGAATCGTGATAGGTTAGAAAGGATGGGGTAGGAATTCACATGAGGCAGGAATTCAGGGTGCTTTGTCATCTAGGAATGGGGCAGAGAGTTGAAGAAGTTATGTCTGGTGAGCCTTTAGAGCTGCTGGTGAAACTGAGACATTGGATTTGGAAGAATAGAGGGAGAGGTGAGCATCTTCTGTTAGATTACCTGCTTCTCTGGCTGGCTTGGCAGGCTGTCTGGATGTGCCTACAGGAGTTAGCGGCTGAGATAGAGCAATGAGAGTATGGTAAGAAGTGAGGAGGGAAAGATCTTCATGATCTAGTAGAGGTGGAGACAGAGGAGTAAGGGAGGCAGCAGCAGCAAGGTCTTCTATGGATCTGGGGATGAGGCTGAGAAATTGGGCTTGGAGGAGTGAAGAGAGAGCAGAAAGTCTTCAGTTTGCCTACATGTTCCCCTGGCTGGAAGGAACCTCTACTTTTTTAATGTCCACTAGGGACAGTAGTATTTATCCTTGGCACCTCATGCTTGAATTTGCAAGGAACAACTAAATATTGTGAGTAGGCTGGGTATTGTATTACCCAATACATAGTAAAGGATGTCTGGATTTTGGAGGAGATAATTAATCAGACTGATGTAACTTCAATCATTACATAATCTCTTTATTAATTACTGGCAGTAAGTCATCATAAGACCTTCCTCTGCATCTGGGGCAGAGCACCATCTCGTTAGGATAATGGGGTTCAATAAAAGGATGGTTTCCCTTTATTTATCATGAAGCTTAGAGGAACATTTGTTAGCAATAATTATTGAATGGTTCACATTTATCTTTCAAGATTTCATTAATATATTATTACAAAGGCTAATAAGTCAAACATGGGTGCTTTAATCAGAAAAAAACAATTTTTGTCTTAAAGTTAACTTTCATAAAATTAGGAAATACAACTAATATTGAACATATAATACTAGAAATAATGAAACCTTTTTTTTATATTTGCTATGTAGATAACATATTAATTAAAGCATGATTTTGGTTCTTTTAGAATATTTCAATGTATAGCAATTCCCAAAAATGTAATGACAAGTAAGAAAAATATAAATATTTGATTTAAACATGTAATAAAGCACAATGTAATTCATTCTACAACTTTCTTAATATCACTATCATGCTATGGTAGTAGAAAACAGGTATTAAAACATTGATAAAATAATGCTAGTATATAAGGACTCATGATATATGTGACTTCTCTTTTGAGTTTTTATGTACTCTCACTAACCAAACAGATTAATGAGTAGTAACTTCTGGATTTCTTTATAGTATTTTACCTTTATAAAATTATATGTTCTTATAGTTGTAGTTAGTTTATAATCATTTATTCTGATTACCTCTACTTACTATCATGAGTCCTTTTTAAGTGCCATGCATTAAAAAAAAAGTTTATTGATTATTTGAAAATTTTATACAATATATTTTGATCATATTTTTCCCAATTACTTTCAAGTCCACTTTGAAAACTTGGAGATTTGTTCTTAGTTTTATTTTTCCCATACTTGAGGCCAGGTTCTATTGCTCAACAACTATTGGATATGGGGCTGCTCTGGTATGAAGCCAGCCTCCCAACGGCTTCATCATAAAAGAAAGCTGACTTTCCCTTTCACAACAGCTATCAAGGACCAATACACCTCAGCCTAGTGGTTTGATTTTGTAACTACCTTTCTGACTCTTTGCTGTTATTTTGTTTGTTTGGAGCTTGCATAAGTCTTATGTATGCTGTCACAATCACTGTGAATTCATATGTGCAATTTCCCTGTTGTGTTTAGAATTTGCATCCATAAGTATATGAGCAGTACAAACTGTACTTAATGGATTAAAAATAAATAAAATTGACTGGCTCAGTGGGTGGGTGGGTGGGAAATGGGGTTGGAACTGAGAAGAGGAGGGAAAGGGCATGAATATGATCATAATACATTGGGTATAATTTTCAAGGAATTAATAAAAATGAGGAAAAGCAAAAGCAAATATACTTTACAATGTGCTATGTGAATAAACATCAGAGAATTACATTTTCAGCTATGCCAGTTGTTAACACAGCATGCAAACAATATTTACATTTGCTTTTCCCTCACATTCAGTTCATTATTCTTTTCTTCCTTCTTTGATAATTTTACACTTTAATTTTTCTGTTATATGAGGTAACAAAGGCCATTTTTATGCAAGCGAAATGTTACTGAGAACATTCTCTACCAGGTTTCATTCTTAACGTCTAAAAACTGTCTTCTGACTACATCTACAAAATTTTCTTTTTTGCTCTGCTGGTAGACCCTTGAGCTAGTTTTATACCTCAGCTGTAGTGAATAGTGCCTAGTATTTCCAGAAATCCCTATACTGATTTCTATTAGTGACTTCTTTTAAAAATAATTCCTGTACTTTCTTAACCAAAAATTGTCATTCTTTAGGCAGAGTTAGAATTCTCCATACACCTGATGTAGCATGTGCATCCAAGTATACTTGCTTTTTCAGGATCACAACTGTGGACTAATGTCTTTTTTTCCCACCCTAGACCTTAACTCTTTCCAGTTAACCACAAGCCACTTAAAGACTGATGATGCAGGGAGAGGAAAGCTGAATTTCCACTTCTATTTCACCATTTTATGACAGCTTGGACAGTAAATGATTTTATTTTGAAGAACAATTAATACAGTATAATAAGGGAAAGGGAGATCTCCCAGAAAACCTTTGATTTAGTCCCAACACCCATCTCAATCACCTATAAACTGAGATGCAGGGCATTGTAGATTCGACATCTTTTTCTGGCTTCTGTGGACATCTACATGTATGTGATCATATAGCACACATACATACAAAAAACACACACATGCACACATAAAAGTACAAACACATACACACACAGAGAGTAAATAATAAAATAGAAATCTTAGCTCACTGTTTCAAGACTACAACAGAATGGAAATGTTTTCACTGGCATTGTTCAAGAAAGAATCATTAAAAAAATAAAGAAGCAAACTTTTGATTAAGTACTGATTGAATGATTATCTACTGAGAGTGGAAGAGAATTCTACTTAATCAGTGAATGTAATGACTTTTAAGGTATAATTGATGTGTAACTTAATTGCCTCTTAAATTGAGATGCCTCTGGCTTGTACATAGGACATATTCAGCAAGCCTACAATTGAACTATTTAATTCTAAATCACCAGTAGATTATTTTTTCCAAAGACAATAAAGTCCTTGAATTTTTATGATGCTGTCTTTCCAAGGCTTTCAGCCAGAAGGCATTCAGCATATAAGGTTTTGGGGAAGAGTTCATTCCTTTTTAACATCTTGCTGAATATAATGTAATCTTCTAAAATTAGGCATGAAGGTATATTTATGGATTTTGCCTATATGTAATTTAACATACACACATATAAATATATACATTTATAATGTGTTCATATATGAACATTATATATATATATATTAAATAGGTGTTCTTTGTATATGTATATTTACATAGGGACATACTCATGCTTAAATGATCTTACAAAGTATATTTATTTATCAGAATTTCTAAGGAAGCATGACTACTAGAATGAATATATATTTTGTATATTACATTCATATATTAATATATTATTTTAACATTTGATTGCATAGGCTTACACATTGCAGTGCAGTCCTCTATTAATGGATGTCTAACAGTCGGGCCTGGGAATCTGGTAGTTGTTCGGGTTGGATGTCTCCTCTGTACCAATCTGGTACTAAAGGCTTGAAAGTTTCCCAAAGAGCTTCCGGCCTTGCATTAACTTCAGAATCCTGAAAAAGTTAGTTTTAATGTTGCTGAAAGAATGTCACAGCAACAGAATATGTGGAATTCCAGTGGAGGTAAAAACCACTATCCCTTCTGGCACCTCTGCTTATCACGGCTGACATCAGAAGAGGCTACCCAAATTATGGGGGTCTTTCCTACTTAAAACAACATGATCAAGAAAACCCCCTTCAAGGGTGCCCAGCATCTTGTGTATTAGATGATTCCAGATACAGTCAAATTGATAACCAAGATTAGTTATCACGGTAATTAATTGCCAACATAAAGAAAGTTATGTTGCAAACAAATCCCAGGTGTCAATTTTGGCAAAAAGCAATTCATGCTCACATATGATTATTAGAAAAAATCATTGCTATTAACAGCTGGGATCTTCGCTGGAAATTCACATATGCCTCAAGCTTCAGATTTTACTCACCAAACTCAACAATACTCAGCATGTTTCATGATACAAGTAAAGGAAAGACATAGATAAATAGATAAATTTTACAAAACAGCAGAACTATATGAACTGTAATTGTTAAAATAACTGACAGTTATTTCTCTGCTATTAGATGTTAGTTAAATCTCAAAAAAGTGGAAAGATAACTCCTAGCAAGGAAACTGTAGGGAAAATCTGAATGAAAAGTTAGGAATGGAGAGAAGTCTCAATGGCTAAGAGCCCCTGTTGTCTTTGAAAAGCACAGAGGTTTGGATGCCAGCAATAACATAAGACACTTCATAACATCTATAACTCCAGTTCCAATGTATACGATGCTTTTGGCCTATGTGGGCATCTGCATATGCATGCACACACCCACACGCATACTATCACGCACACGCACATGCACACACTTGGTATCCATCTCCATCACTGAGCTCCAGACAGATTTCAAATGGAAATTGTTAGTGTAACCACCTTTTATTTGGCTAATGTGTTTGCATTCCATTTTATGTCACTGACAAAGAAACACTTTCGCTATAACTTCATGATACAAGTCCTTCACATATGTCTCACCAGGGGAGATGGTTTGATGCATTCTCAGTCAGGAATACATTGTTTTTCAGTAGCATGCGTGGATGCTCAGTGCTTGCATTTAACCATCTTTTCTATTTCTCCAAATGAAATGTCAAAACTAAGAGGATCCATAACATAAAATATAGCATCATCAGTCGACACCAGGATGCATTTAGTAGCATAGGAAATATATACTAAATTGACCCAGGAATCCAGTTGTATCAGTGTGATTGACACTTCGATCTTCCTCCGTCCCATGTATGCCTTTCCATTTTGTTCTTTGAGGATTAGAACACTGACTTGCCTTTGTTTCCATCTCTACCTCTTTTGCGAGCTGTGATCTGGGCCAGCTCTCCCTTGCCTTAGTAAACCCAGCTGTTCCTCTTACGGTGACTTCTTTCAGGGGGGTCTTTGGCCCTTTGCTTTCTCTATTCGCCCTTACTAACCAAGTGAAAGAAACGACCTTCACTTTAATGGCTTTCTCTTGTGAGTAATTCTCAGCCTTTCTGTCAGACTTTACAATGCAGCCAATCAGTAATTTAATAAAAACTCAAATGTGTGAGGCTATTTCTGTTAAGCCTGTGAGCATGTTACTGGGAACACATTTGGTCTTGCCAAGGTCATAATATGCCACAGGCTTTAATCTGACATCAATATCTCCTTGAACTTAATATTTAATTACCTATCTGCCGGCTGGAGACAGGGGGAGAGCTAGAGATTTAGTAAGTTGTTTGTCTGTCACTGCCTTTAAACTGCTGCACTCTTGGCAGCATCCTGGGAGGAGTCATCATCTTCAGATGTGAACCCACTGGTGAGTTCATCCTGCTCCGATGAGTAGTTCCACACCTGTGGCCTCTTAGAAGTAGCTTTCAATACTGTAAAGTCAACTACTGGCAATTTAGGCAGTAATGGAGAATTTTAATTTTAATGATGATATCAATGATGAATTTTATCTCTTGGGCACTGATAAAATGATACAAATTTTTATAGGGTATATATTATTATACATTAATTTATTTGCAAATAATAATAATAATAATAATAATAATAATAATAATAATAATAATAAATAATAAAAGAGTAATGCTTGTGGAAACTTTTCATCAACATTTACTATCTACATTTTTCATTGTGGAGTCTAAGCATTAACCAGCTTTCTTATTATTGTTTTTGATCTTTGTTTTTTTGTGTTTTGGTTGTTGTTGTTATTGTTGTTATCTGTTCATTCCTTAGTTTTCTCTCTGGTCCAGTTTTAGTTACCTGAAGTATGGAGAGGTTTTTTTTCCCCCCTCTTAGGCAGGAGTATGACCCAATTTAATAATTTCTCATAAATTTGATATAAGCTTGAAATGTATTCCTAGATATACAGGTGAGTAAATACAGTCTTCTTCTACAAATATTCTTGACTTTTGTATGGAGACAAACATGTTATTTATACTTACGTCTAACTCAAAGAAAGCTAGTGGTTTAGAAAGACTATGTCTTTCACAACCCTGATACGAACTTTACAAAGTTTGATGCCCCTTAGTCTAGATTTCCCTTTTGTTTGCTTCAGTCTAATGTTAATGCTTGTGTGAAAATTTTCTTCCTCTGAAACTAGGAGCACCTTCAAATGTTATTCTTCCCAGATGTATTTTACTATTATTATCAGCTTTGTAAGAAAAAGTAGATGAACCCTGTGACGGACAGGTGTCTCAGTAGCTCGGCAATACATAATGAGAGGCCATGTAAAATGTAGAATTCTTTTGCTATGAAAGTGATATCAGGCTAACATTTTGTATTCATCCCTCATTGGGAGTTTTGGTACCCATAGAAATGGAACCGTGACAGGTGACAGCCAGTTAACTTGCATACACTGTGTCACAGCTTTTATCGAATGAGCTAGAAAATAAAATAATGCTGATTGTTACTTTCCTTTTCACAGACTCTAGCTGTCCACAGTAGTGACACTGACCTTGGCCATGGCCTCTCTGTGTGCGAGCTCTATTGCTGTGCTGGAGAGTCAAACAGTAGCTCTGCAGTTCTTTCAGAACTCTTGGATAAAAACTCTGTAGCAGGTGTAGGCAGGACTTAGGAGAGAGGCTATTTTTCTTGCCCTGCAGCATTAGATGAAAAAAAAAGATACTTAGCAGTTAATGTGCTTCTAAGAAGTGTTATTTTCAAGAAGGTACACACCACATTCTCAAAACTATTCTCCTTTTGTACCTTTTAAAATTCACTCTAATCATCCAGAGTAAAGAATCATTCTTAATAAAAAAAATGATGATGCTCACATTAAAATTGCTTCGATTCCAGCCTAAGATTTCTCAAAGATCGTCTTATCCCCCATTATATTTGGTAATGAAACCAATGACTGAGAATAACAAACCTTGTGTTGGGAGTACATGGTGGTGGTATCCCTCCCTGACATGAAACTGGGCCCAAGATATTTGTGGGGTGGTATTTTGGTGAGGATTTGCTGATAACTTGCAAACCTATGAGTTCTGTTGCTAAGAACAGGAACAGACAAAAATGTTTAATCATCTAACATATACAGAGTTGACACAGGTGTTTTGGGATGCTCTTCTGGCTATAAAAACAGGGAGATGAATTGGACACAGTAGAAAATGGTTACAGCCAATATAATAAGAAATTATATTCTGAGCAGGAACGGACTCAAAAGTTTATGTGTGAATATATGTGCTCTTTTAAATCTAAGAAAAAATATTTTCCACATCACCAATTGTGCCACTAAAAATAAATTGTTACTGGTGTACAGTGACATTTGAAGATATTAGAGAAGCCAAATAAGTGGGAACATTTCTCCACCATGAATAAATGATGTTCAGGCTTCCCTTTGCAAACTGCCTTGTCACCTCCAGGGTAACCTGTCAAGAGCATTTTTTTGTATAATATTTCAAATAATACTACACAGTAAGTAGAACTTAGGAAGATGTATCAATGTAAATGTTCTCAGGCCATGAACAGCAAGAAATGGGGAATATTAACTGATAAACTAATAGTAAAGAAATAATTCGATTTTTTTAGGTTAGCTTGAAACGGAGTAAGAAAAAATATCAGAAAAAAATGTGCCCGTGTGTAGAATGTATCTGTAAACTGATTTATTGAAGCATTCAAAAAATATGGTGCTATTTATAGGGACTGACAGAGCTGCTCCTGAAGTTGCATAAAAGAAACTCCTGTCCTCTAGGGTCTTTGGTGTAGCTATCCCCTTGCCTCAGTGATATACATGCCTCTTTTTTCTGAAAATATATTCTGCACAATGGACAACAATGACAACAATATACTTAGCACATAGAAAACTAATCATCCATGTGAGAGGAAGGCAGACAGCAAGTCAATGGACTCCCCAGGTTTACTGATTGATATGCATTTAGTCAACTTAAATATCAGCAAAGTTCTAAAATGGAGGTGGAATTTGTATTAAAATGAAAATGAACACACCTGAAAGGAATGTTTTTTATTTATTCCATTGGCTTACCAGGAAAAGGATGAGAGGATAAATTTTTAAATTACTAACAAATTTGTCTGTATTTGTAGAGTTAATTTGTCACCTTTGGGAAGAACTTGTGATATCAAATATTTAATTTTATTTATTTGCGTACATTAGTGAAGGTAACTGATATTTGCCTATGACCTCATGTATCCTTTATATAGCATTTTCAACTTTACATTAGCTTATTGGGTGCTTGGTGAAGTTATCTGCAATGCAGATATGATGTCTGACCTGTGGATACTTATAGTATTTTCTTGGAAAGTCTATACAATAATAAAGCACTTAATGCCATATGCTAAGCATCTTTTCATGCTTCTATCCCTTCATAAACCCTTAAATCCAGGCAATGTACATACATATTATTTTTATTTGAGGATTATGCATTGCAGATATTTACTATGTATGTAATGTACCCCATAAATACATGTGGCTAGAACATTAAAAATAGATGGCAAAATACAATGCTATCCACACAGATATTTTTAATAACCACACCAGTCTTCCAGGTCCCAAATTTCATCTGTAAACACAAGCATCCCAGTGATACTTTGTAAGACCTTTTCAACTTCATCTCTATTTTATCACAGCTCAAACAGAGGTCCTATGGCATTAATTAAGGCACCGAAGCATGCATAGTCATGAGAACTGCAGCAGGCCACAATAGGGGATTCCTAAGTGTAAATGTCCGCTCATTCTCCATGTTCTCCTGCCCTTAGACTGTTTGAAATTGTAGGCTAGATTATAAAATTTTAATAATAAATATGAGATCCATTTATTTATATAGTGCTAAACACTTATAAATATAGCATTTGAAAATACACTTAGTGGGACATGTATTCAAAGCATATATTAATACATACTCAAACACGTTTGCCTAAGTCTTTAGAAATGAATCGTAAAGAGAAGGCACAGAGTACAGAACACCTGCTCGTGCCTATTAATAATCTATCATAATGATGATTCGCCTGCTCAACTCTTTGGCATGCGGTAGTGAACTAACCTAAAGCAAAACTCCTTTCAAGGGAGAGTATTGAAAAGTCCCTCTGTGCGAACATTTTCAGTCAGCAATCCAGGCCCTTTGAATATCTGTTTCTCAGGAAAAAGAACAATTGCAATGATACAGCCAGAGAGTGAGCCACTTATGCTATAAAGACAGAGGCAAATGGCTTACATTTTCCTGAAAATCTAGATCTGTTCAAGTCAGTAGAGATAGCATGTCCTAAGCTTTATTGACAAAGGAATATGATATCATTATCTATTACTTTGACGGTTCATCAAATCAGAGTAAGAGTCTAGCCTGGAAAGAAATACGAGTGTTTTGTGTCAGCACTTTGCTACAAATTTATGCCAGCATTACAAAATATTTTAAAAGCAAGGTTAATGGCTAGTGTGTAGCTCATGGTAGAATACTTGCTTAGTATGCAGGAGACTATGAGTTCAATCTCTGTTCCTCCACGTATACAACACTAAATGAATGAATAACTCTAATCAACTTATACAAGAGATGAGCAGGTATTCATTATTTGAAGTAGTAATGATAGGCTTATTTTAATCTGGCATTTTAATAAGCATCGTATGCTGTTATAGAAGGCAGTATTGTCAGGCATGGGAGGTGCCCTGAGGACTTGGTGTTTATTAGCCTTGTGCCACAGACAGGGAAACAGACATTTGATGTTAATACGTGACTTGCTCGAGAGAGTTGAAGACCGAGTACAAATTAGAATTTACCTTTTCCAAATTCAGACTGTGAGGCTTAAGCAAACATGTCAGTGTTGGGAAAGCCATGAAGTTGTTTCCTGAGGCTGCACGTCTCTCTCCAGTGTCACGGTCATGAATAGATGAAGCTCATTTGTTTGCACTGCTGTGGCTCTATTGCTTATTGAGAGACATTCTGCCATGTATTAAAAGCCACATGAGCTCTGCTCATAAAGAATCCAGAGGCTTGACTGTCTCCACTTCCTTCCTGTACCTATATATGCTGTTTTCACAAGATGTGTGGTCACATCGCATCAGGAATTCATGCTCTGGAAATCTCTCTATGGGACCTTAATACTGTAGACTGCCTATATATTTTAATTTGCTCTTACATGTATTCTGTAACTTCTTTGTAAATAAATTGATAATTGTTCCTAATTGCTTTCCAGATGAGAGGGAGAATTCACCACTCAGCTCTGCAGGCTCAGTAGACTATTTACTTTCCACCTCTCCTTCTTACCACTTCTCCATATCCACCAGCTAATTAATCAAAGTTTCATATTACAGCCTCTGAGTGGCCTCGCTTCTGTGCAGTTTTTTGCTTATGTTTTCTTTCTTCATGTACACAAGGGGCATAAGTCCTCCTTTGCTTTATGCTAACATTTTAAACCTCAGACCTTTTCTTCTGGATAATACCTGGTTGTGTACAGGACCAAAGCTAGGAAAGACTAGGTGTGGGGGTAAGGGAATGACTTTTTAAGAGATGGGGGATGAGGAGATTGGGGATGAAGAAGGTGGAAGCAGAGGAAGAACAGTGAGACAATGGGGGCTGGAATGGGGATAAGGGATGAAAAGCTTAGCCTATAGAGGCTGAGGATATGGTATTCTGCCTGAGCCTTGAGTCTCTAATCTCCTGTCTCTTTTTCCCTCTACAACTGGCTTCCATGATGGTCCTTTTCCCTTAATCTATCGTTTTGAACTTGCTTCTGGCCTATTATTGCGATATCAAAATTTTTATTCTTGACTCATTTGCAAATATTGTCTTCACCCTTACAGGCACAATAGAGTATACTAAGGACCAGAAATGGTGGCAAGAATAGCTAGGCCTTCTTATGTTTTCTGACATCAGTTCCATATGAAATGAGAATACCCTTGGGTGTGCTAGAGATGACATTTTTCCTCTCTTTTTCAAGGAGCATCTGGTGGTGTGGATATCCCATGGAGTTCATTTTGGAAGTAGGGGAATTAAAACATCATCTAATGTTATACAGTAAAGTGAGCCGCTTCCCGTAGCATATAATGCTTCATAAATTCAGTATAGCATGCTTTAGGGCATTTTCTTCAGTGGTCAAATCCAAGACCCATTCTTTACAAGAACAGACTGAGAAATACTCTCTCTCTCTCTCTCTCTCTCTCTCTCTCTCTCTCTCTCTCTCTCACACACACACACACACACACACACACACTCACACACACACACACACACAGAGAGAGAGAGAGAGAGAGAGAGAGAGAGAGAGAGAGAACAAGCATGTGTATTCAAAGACAGAAGCACATGAAAGGGGAAGATCATAAGATGATTTAAAAAATAATAATGAATCAGAGAAAGAACTGGAAGAGCTTGAAGGAGCTCGAGACCCCATATGTACAGCAATGCCAACCAACCAGAGCTTCCAGGGACTAAGCCACTACCCAAAGACTATACATGGACTGACCCTGGACTCTGACCTCATAGGTAGCAATGAATATCCTAGTAAGAGCACCAGTGGAAGGGGAAGCCCTGGGTCCTGCTAAGACTGAACCCCAGTGAACTAGACTGTTGGGGAGAGGGCAGCAATGGGGGAGGGTTGGGAGGGGAACACCCATAAGGAAGGGGAGGGGGGGGGATGTCTGCCCGAAACCGGAAAGGGAATAACACTTTCGAAATGTATATAAGAAATACTCAAGTTAATAATAATAAAAAAAAAAAAAAAAAGAATTTGACTTTTATACAAAATGGGGAAGTCGAAATAAAATTGTTGAGTGAATGGTACCAGTAAAAAAAAAAATAATAATAATGATAAAAAGGTACAATAGAAACACAGAAATTGAGAACAGATAACCATGTTGTACTCTTGTCCTCTTTTCGAAATTCTCTCAACGTGACATTTTTCTGAATAAACTTAATTCCAACTCATGAACCATCTTTGTAGCAAAGCTGTGTAGTAGCAAAGTCTCACAATGGAAAAGACCAACTTGAGCAAAGTCGTATACTGAGGTATAAATGAACCCTCCCTCCCTCCCTCTTTCAGTCGGAAAAGAGACCGGCGGGCATCTTGAGGAAGACTTTTTGTCCGTTTACAAAACAAGGAAAGTTTTCGACAGCGACAGCAGGCTTGTTGTTGTTTTGCACTTGGCAGGTTTCTTTCTAGTGTCTGATTTTATCTTGGACTCCTTGAGGATATTATACATTATCACATTTACTCCTTTTACTTAGCTTAAACTTTCAAGAATGTTCTTTTCTGCCATTTTATGCAATCTTTTAAAATATCAAAAGATTTCAGTGTTGCCACGGTTACAGTGTTCAGGCAGTGCTTTGCTGGTCTCCTCTCCCCATTGGCTAGGGTAAACCGTGCACTAGTTCAGTGACAGGATGAACTCTTTACAAGTGCAGCCTCTTCCTCTGTGACTCAGCTTTTGGGCTTCTGTGTCATGGAGCACGCCTGGGAGAAATGATCACATCAGGCACCAGGGGTCTTTTTTCCTGTTGCCCTGTCAAAGTGAAAATCCAAATCAATTCATTACAGATACAGGCAAATGAGCACAGGCTGGACTTAGTCTTAGGAAAGAGTTGGGAGGTCATTGTAAGTCTTTGCAATTTTACACATGAATTTATCCTCATTAATTTTTCTTCCCATAAATAGTAGTAAAAAAAAAAACACTGTGGATTTCTTGGAATTCAGCCGTAAATGACAGTGTTTGCAGGAAAATTGGAATGGTTTCTAGATAATGGTACTTCTTGTACTAAGCTTTCCCTTCCTTTATAACATAGTAAACATTCCTTTTCTCTGTAATTAATGGAGCCCATCCCATTTTCTGTTGTCACAGACTTCATTTTCTTTGCATTAAATCAATCCCTCTCCTTACGACCCTCCAAAGCCCTTCTATATTTTTGGTCTCAATGGTCTCCTTCTTCATGCCCTCCTTACAGATTTCTTTCCTTGCCTGTGCTATTTATCTGAGGCTGGTCTCTTCTTCATGAAGCTTCTGGCAAAAGAATCTCTCTATCCATGAGGTCTTCTCTCAGTAACTAACTGAATGACACTAACAACCCTCTCCTAACCCCCCTCTTTCTCTTCCCTCTCCTGATTTATTTTCCATAAAAATGTAATCATCTTGAATATTCATTATAAATGTTCACTATTAGTCACTACCTTAGGCAGTCAGCAAGGAAGTTGACATCATCCTTGTACCTAACACTACTGGTGAGTTATCCTTACTAAGACTTATTTTTCATATTGTATGACTTTATGGTTATTTCAAATTATAAAAACAAAAGAAATTAGAGATCAGGAAAGATTTAATTAGTGAAATAAAGCATGAGTAGCATTTTGGTGTACATATTTTCTAGTTAGATTTTAAGCTATGAGCATAAATTTTGCAGAACTGATTTTAAAGTAATTTTTGAACTTATACTACATGCAGCAGATAGTTAATTAAACAGATTCCCTATTATTTACTGTATAGTTTTCCACTTTTCATCTTGTACCTACTGTGTGCCTGACTTAAGATTAATGACTTGAGCCAGGAACACTAGAAAATACTTATTAGATTACTTCAGTCAGTTAAAGACAGAAGTTTTGAAATGTTAGACATGTTCAGAAATACACTAGAACATAGTGTCTTATTGCAAAATACTCTTTTTGAACAGTTAATAAAAATTGTTTATCGAAACTTTAAGTGTGTTCAAAAAGATTTTCCTATATTGCAATTGATCTTGACAATTTCTAATTATATATTTTTTAAAAGTTGCTAGGTAGAGATCAAGGAAGTGGCTTAGTGGGTAAAACCACTACTGAAAAATTGTGGTGACCCAAGTTTCAACAAACCTGGATATATAATGCTAGTGTACAATCCCAGCACTCCTATAGTGATATAGGAGAAGAAGACAGGCTTATCTCTTGCAGTCTGATGGCTACCTATCCTATTATACACAGCAGAACAAATAAAGACTCCACCTCAAAAAACCTTAAGCAAAGTGAAAACTAAAAACCAAAATACAAAGTTTTCTTCAAACATCCAACACAGTTACACACACACACACACACACACACACACACACACACACACACACACACAGTGACAGAGAGTTAGACAGACGACCGATGGAGACAGAGAGAAGTAAAATAATGAAGTAGTTATGTTTCCTTCAGAGCTTAATATGAATATTGCCACCATCAATTAGAGATTACAATATCTGTCTGCTTTTAGTGTTGGTTTCTTTTTTTTTCTTTTTTTTTTTTTACTATTTCCTTTTAGGATGATATAATCAGAATTAACATCTCAAAGATAATTCCAGATTAAGAAATGGAAGAAACAAGATCTTTATGACTTCATGCCATAGAATTTAGTTACATAAAATTAGAAAATCAATTTAACAGAAATAAAAGCTTAGCTTACTTTGAAAAAGGTCTCACAAATGTACTTCTTCTAGAGTATATATCACAGTTTAGTGGATCATTTGAAATGGATTCATCTGTTGCACCATCTGTCAGAAGCATAGTACAGCTGCTAAATGTCCAGCAGAATTTGAACTATGTCTCCAAGTAATTTGCCCTTGGTACATGCCGACCGGACAATTTCCTGTTTGATTTACAGCAGCTAGTTTTGCAAGTGTGCCTGGGTTTTTAATTGTGCTACATTTGCATTTTCTTCTGAGCATGAATATATGACCATCAGAGAGTAAGATAAAACTAGTGTGAACCAAGCTAGATTTAAAGTTAAATTATTGAATCACTCTGTTGTCATTATCTGTTGTACAGAACGTGTTCAATGTTGTAAATTGATAAAGTTCAGAACAATGGCCTTCATTATGGGAAGGCTGAAGGGGAGGTCTCTGCATAGATTAAAGAATTGACCCAACTCTGTAATGTAAAGCAGAATATTTAAAAGAAAGTACAAAATGACCTGCTATTTAGAAGTAAATTGGAAAAAGTTTAGTGTCTCCAAATCCCAAACTAGATAGTGTATATATTGCTTAAATTCAGACGGATTTATTTTTATTGATGGATTGACCCAATAACTACAGAGCTCATGTTTCCTGTTCAGCTCCAAGAATCTGGCAACAGTGGACACAAAATCAGGTAAAGTCCCCATACTCACATCAAGAAAGCAAAGATAAGAGTTTGAAAGCAAGTCAGAATATATCAGATTTCAATAGCACTATACCTAGCAACAGCAAGATATTATAACAAAGGCTGTCTAGAAAGCTTGGCCATGCAAGTGAGTTGAAAACTTTAGATGAACAGGTCACAGATGAAGTGGTGTTTGACCTGGAATCAGAAAATAAGTCAGGCATTGTAGACACACTGAGGCAGGTTCTAGAAGGGAAGAATAGTCATATGAAAAGATAAAGAACTACAGTTTAGTGTCCCATAAATAGAGGTAAATAAAACATCCCTAGAGTTATTGCAGGGCTGGACCACACGGGGTCCTACTGGAGAGTACATTTTATATTCATTGAGAAGGGAAGCAAACAGGAGGTTGTTCTGTAATACCTTAATCTGATCTCTATTTATAAAATGTCCATTTGGCAACTGTGAAGAGAATACATTATAGAGAGATAAAGATCGAAGCAAGAAATAAGTACCCAATAAATATGTATTGAATGGATAAATAGATGGAACCCATGTACTGTATGGAGCAGCATAGCTACTGAACAGCTGATTATGCACGGGTCTCTTTGAGAACCCGTATTAAAACCATTAGAACATTTGTGAGTTGAAAACGTGGGTCTTATATGGCATACAAGATACTGAAATAGATGTGATGCTATTATAAAATGGCATTATCTTAAATCGCATCAAAATTGGGTGGGGGGAAGAACTTATCTGTTAGTTTCAGCATTATTAGGATGTGAACATAGTTCCCAAACCCAGTACAACATGTATGAGTTTTAACTGAAGTGAGTCCTTGAAGTGTCCTTAAAAGCATAGGATTTATGACTAGATATAACTGAGGTATTGTTGTGATTCTAATAATCAGTACCAGTAAGCTTTGTTTTGGATAGAATAATAGTATCTATAGCAACCATTTACAATCATAATTCACTTTTAAAAATATATTCAAAATATTAGTTAATATTTTTTTCATGATAGTACCCCATAAATAATTTATATCGCTGTTCTATCAACTGATTTAGATTGAATCATTTATACCATCATATGTTGTCAAAATTGGCAATGATGGGTTTGAGGGGGAAAAGACTGACTCATTCAGCTTCTTGAATACTGTAGTACATATGGTATCTCATTGACCTTTACTATGCTAAATAGGAACTCATCAAAAATAAGTAACTGTGGAGTTCTTGGATCTAAATGTAACATTCATATCACACCCTATCCATTGATCATTGCAGAAGAACAAGTAGAAAGATTATATGAAGCAGAAATTGGGGGAGTGTGCTATGAAGTGGGGTTTTCTGAACATTGCAGGGCCATTGAACATAAGAACTCAGAGCAGCAATAGTTGCCTATATAAGACCAGAATAAGATCAAGCAGTTATAATTATAGTAAGCATATGGAAAGAGCTCAAGTAGCCCCAACACTAGCAGAGAGAGTTGCTCTCTGGGGAAGGGGAAATGTTTTCTTCAGGGATGTGATCCTAGATATGTTGCCCTTGGTCCAATGGCTAGGCCATACTTATGAGCGTACACACAACATGCTTTGGATTCAGTAGCTTGAAGAATATGTTTTGAAGTTGGGGTTGGTTGTTTTGAAGCAAGTGTGAAGTGTCTACAAGTAGTGGATGGAGGTAGAAGAAGTGAACGTTATAGAAATTTATTCTATGCATACATAAAATTATCCAATAAAATTAAAATATATTAAAACCAAGTTAACAACTATGTGGAGTCAGCTCTGTCTGGTAGGAAACAGAAATGACCTGGTGAACAGAAAAAGAAGAAAGGGAATGGATTGTTGTTTAAGTTGGAATTTTCATTGCATGCAAAGAATATTTCCTAAGTTCCTATGTACAGCTCTAGTAAATAAGTCCATAACAAACACATAATTGAACTCTGTGACAATAGTCTATCTGAAGTAGTTTTCTGCTGTAGTATGCAAGATCATTTCTTGTTTATAATTATTATTTTATGTGTATGTGTGTGTTAATTAAGGTCACTATTGCTGGGATGAACACCATGACCAAAAACAACTTGGGGAAAAAAGTGTTTAATTTGCCCACAGTTCCATACAGCATTTCATCATCAAAAACTTGAGGTCACTCACTTATGCAGGTCAGGAAATTGAGAGGCTGGAGATGATCCAAGTGCCTTAGAGTGTTGCCTACTGGCTTGCTTTGCATAGATTATTCAGTCTGCTCTCTTACAGTATTAAGGACTGCAATGCCAGGGATGCTCCATTCTCAATGGACTGGCTTTCTCCGGTAAAAATCAATGATTAAGAAAATGCCCTACAATATTGCCTATAGCCTCTTCATATGGAATCACTTCTTTAATTGGTGCCCCCTCCTCTTTGATGATTGTGTTAAGTTGACATAAAACTAGCTAGCATAGTGTGTATGCCTATGAGAGTTTTTGTATACAACACTTACGAATTAGCCCATAGCAGATGTAAGAGGCTATCAAATCTTCATGAACAGGACTTACAAGGGATCATGATCTTCTATATGGGATGTGGAAATGAAGCCTAAGTCTTCTCCATGACTGAAAGAGCTTATAACCGCTGATCCATGTCTCGATATCCCAAATTTCACGCTTATGTAGATTTTTATTGAAAATTAATTTTCAGTCAAGTCTTACATTTTAATAAAACATTTGATTTGACACTTGTATGTTCTGTACAAAGAACTCCACATGCAGAAATTATTACAAATAATAAAGGTTCTCAGTGTACTATAAAATGCATTAAAATGCAACAATATCTTGATGGAAATTTATGTGATAGAGCAGTCAGTAAAAGTATATGTAAAGTCAAGAATGTAAATTGTCTTTGTGGTAATGAACGGACACATATATGTTCTGTCTACCATATGAATACTTTAGGTGTTATTAGTGTACAAATATAAATACAAATGCCTGGTTTTATTAGAAGTAGAATGACATCATGGGTACCTGTGCATGAAGATGAGCCATGAAGATTACTGATGTGGCAATGACAATATTGTGTGATATTTTATAGAAAAGGAAAAAAATGGTCTTATTCTTACTGACAAAGTGTAGGCCAGACTAGGAATACTAGAGCAAGTATGCTTGAATATGATATAAACATGTCTAAAATGGGGAGAGGTGACAGAGCAGTAATAACATATAGACAAGAGTAGATTGAATAGACTGTAATGGTATCTTTCCTAGAGGACAAACATTTTTCTAATACCCCTATTCTGCTTTTTAACCATTTGATTTTTCATTGTGACTAAAAAAAATAATAGCACTGATTAAAATCTAGAAAGAGCCCTTTTAAAAAATGGAAAAAATGAAAGTGACAGTGCATATCCTAGACTTAAATTCCTCACTTCATGTAGCCAGGAATATATCTCTGAGAGCTATGTTTCCACTGTTATGTTAACATTAGTGAGATATTAACTAATATTATCTTCCAAACTAGGACTAGTTGTTATTGCTGTGAAGAGACAACATGGACTATGACAATCTTATAAAAAACAAAATCACATATTGTGGTTTCCCTATAGTTTCAGAGTTTTAGTCCATTCTCATCATGGCAGGAAGCAGAGCATCACATAGGCAGACACAGTGCTGGAGAAGTTGCTGAAGGTTGTACATTTGGACACACAGGGAGCCAGAAAAGTGGGACACTGGATTGGCATGGACTTTTGAAGTCTACGGCCCAGCCCCAGTAACACGCTTTCTCCATCAAGACCACAATTTCTAATGCCTCTCAAATAGCTTTCTAATAAACAAAAATTCACATAAATAAACTTATAGGGGCCATTTCCTATTCAAACCACCATACTAGTCTAAGAAAATATTCACCATACTATATTAAAAAAACAGAAAGCACCAATATACCTAATTACCACACTATTTAAAGTTTATCATAGAAGTAATGACATAATGGGCCACAGAGATGGTTTTGTAGTTAAAAGAAAGGACTTGTACAGGACCTGAGTTTAGTTTTCAGACCTCTGTTGGGCATCTCATAGCTGCCCCTTACTCCAGATCCAGAGGAGGTACCCTCTTCTTATCTCCACAAAAACCAACAGTCCCATACACCTGCTTCTCACTCGTACTCACACGTATAAATAAATCAATCTTCCTTAAAAGATGTATTGAAATAAAACAATACTTTATTTGTTGTAAAATCTACATGTTTTAAGGAAAAGTTAAAACTCAAATAGAAGAAAATATAAATTGTAAGTTAAACATTACAAGATGTGGCCTCTGTATTATCTGCTACAAGAAGTGCTTGAGAGATGAGGTTTCACAAGGACACGGGGGATGGATGAGCTAAGTGTGTCTTGTATTATAATAGAGTGCTAAAGTTAGCGAGACTTTGAGGTGAATAAACAATGACTTGTCAAATAATGCATGTCAAGAAAACAAGACAAAATATCAAGCTGCTGACTGTGCAACAGTGAAATATGTGTGCAGCCAGCTGCTCAAGCTTATGGAGTAAAAATAGTAGGTATGTCATAGCTATAAAGGAATCTTCCTCCCCCTTTCATCCCTCTCCCTTCTTTTTCTTCTTTCTTTCCATTTCTTCTATCTTCCCTTCTTTCTTTCTAAAAAAGAAACATAGCAAAGATATACATACACGTAGAAAGAACTTCTATACACAGTAGATCCTAAGTCTTCTCTTAGCCAGTTTAATGCTACTGAATAATTTGTAAAAAAATAAGTTTTGAAAGGCTGCTTAATCTTAGTGATAATTAAGAAAGGAAGCGTCTGGGCCATGGCTTCAGTTTTCTTTTCATCTGAATCCTGGAAATTGTCTATCGGAGTCAATAAGACTTCATTTGTCCCTGGATTTTACCACTAACGTTGTAGTAATGAGTCTACATAATTGTATCAGCCAGGAGCACAGCACAGGAAGAATCAGAAACAACGAACAAAACAAAAAAGTTAGTCTCGGTCTTTTATAGCAAGGCAGGAGCCTGGTGATGTCAGGTAGAATATGAACAATCAACAGGCCCAGCCTACAATAATTTCAATGTCTTCCAACTGTGGCGGAGGGAGTTGTCACAAAGCCCCATGTAGCAGAAGAGTACAGATGGCAAGGCTGCAGTAGAGTCACTCTCAGAACCTAGAGGCTGAAGACATGTAGGACACATGGAAACCATGGGAAGAAGTTTTCCAAATGATAATCCAACTTTCCTGGTGTCTTCCTTCCTTTTAGGAAAATGAGGAGCTCACTGTCCACAAAAACCTGCTTGGTTATAGTGTCCCATCTTTTATTCCTAAAAGTGTTATGATGTGGCTGGACTCTGTTGACTTCATCTTGTAAGTCTTGATAGCAGAGACCATGCTCGACCATGCTCAACCATGCTTTCTTAGGTAAAGGGCAATAGTTATTTCCTATCTGCTATGTCTTTTCTCTGTTTCAAGTTGAGTTGGTGCTGTACTCTTACAGCTAATCTGTCTTCCTGATTGACCAAAATTGTATGAAAATAAAACTGAAGGGCCATCTGCTCCTCTAGTTTTCATCCAAGATTTTCAGGAAGGAAAGCAGGCTGGCATTGGAATGTTTGCAATGGTTGCATGACTATAGAATGAAAGTGCATCTTTACACGGGAAACTGCCACGCTAGATCTCAGATCTCCTGCTGCCCTTTTTATTACTATAGTAAGATGCTCACCTGCTTCAGGAATTTGCTTGATGTCCAAGCATCTCTTAACTACTACATTAAAATATATGCTAGCTATAGCCTAATAGGCAAGCCAAACATTTAGAAGTTGTCTTATGAATTTATCATTATTATAGTCAGAACAAAAACACAACTACAACGGGCAATATGCAATATATACATATATACGTATATGTCTGGAGTACAGCTACAGCCATCAACAGGGAATCCTATACCCACTGTAGCCTCTAATGGTTCTTAAGTTGTTTCTTCTTTCTGGAATCTTTCTACTCTTCTTTCCACCTGTGTAGAGTTTCTCAGTTCTGTGGACCTTACTTATTCTGGGCAATATAAGTGTTCAATAATTATTTCTCTTACGAATATGGAGTGGGTGTGAGTCTGTTGGGACAGTAAGGATCTTAGGTTCCCAGTTGATATAGTCAGTACAGAAATCCTAAAGCAGTGTGGAATCAGCCATGGACATCCCATCACTATGTAAACCTGTATCATCACTAGTAACACTTCATAAGTTTGATTTGGTCTGCAGGTCAAAGTTCTATACTGGAAATTCTCTGAGCTACATA
The DNA here is from genome assembly GCF_011064425.1 of Rattus rattus. Classification (NCBI taxonomy): domain Eukaryota; kingdom Metazoa; phylum Chordata; class Mammalia; order Rodentia; family Muridae; genus Rattus; species Rattus rattus. Next base: position 95,051,847 of record NC_046159.1, on the reverse strand, counting down.
GAAACTTAACAAAATTATGTCATTATTGTGTTGTATATTAGGAAAGAGTGCATGGACATATTCATGGTCAAACATTCTTGAGAAAGCCTGGTTTAAAAGACCACTCACCTCAGCATTTCTAATCGTTGGTTAGGTTCTATTCAACACTGAATCATAATATTAGTATGGCTATTTTATTCCATGTTTAGCAGTTTTATATAGGCTCATCTACTCTGCAGTATGGAAAATGAGATAAATAGTTTTTATTGCTTGAAATGTTTACAAATGCATAAGGCAGAAAGTAAGACATCAAACATATTTATGATTACTGTCATCTAGGAGAAAACATAACAAAGAAAATACATTTATTTAATGCCACAGATGCATATTGTATTTGAATTAAGAAAACATGAAATTTCCAATGCTTAAATTGTGAACATTCTAGAATTAGCTCTTGTAAGTATAGTTGATATGTAAATTCTTATTTTTCTTGTTACTGTATAGAGAATGAGTAAAATGTACATGCTGAAATTTTTTTTCATCTTTGTTAACTTGGGTATTTCTTATTTACATTTCGATTGTTATTACCTTTCCCAGTTTCTGGGCCAACATTTCCCTAACTCCTCCCCCTCCCCTTCTATATGGGTGTTCCCCTCCCCATCCTCCCCCCACTACTGTCCCCCCCAAAAAATCACGTTCACTGGGGGATCACTCTTGGCAGGACCAAGGGCTTCCCCTTCCACTGGTGCTCTTACTAGGCTATTCATTGCTACCTATGCAGTTGGAGACCAGGGTCAGTCCATGTATAATGTTTTAAATTTCATTTTTTAATTTTAAATGTGTTTTTATTGATTCCCAAATTAACAAAACTTATTTGTAGGCTTATATTTTTTAAAATCTACTTTAATTATTGATCTTAAATGCTTCAACCTTCCTTATAGCCCACCTACCAAAGGTAGAGAAAGAAAATGGCTGAAAGAACAAGGGGAATATGGACCTGTCTAGAAGTAGTTCTGTGGGTCAATTGTAATCTTTGTTGTCAGTAATTCATTCTGCTGTCAGAACATCATACTCAAATCAGCAGCAGGGGCTTGATCCAGAATATAATTCAATGCTGCAGTGAGGGGCACAGGTCCACTGAAGTAGCAAGAAGCAGTCAGATTATCACTAAAAAATTTTGGTGTATTTCTATGACATCATAGCAAGCCAAGATCACAGAAGAAAAGGTGATCCAATGCCAGAGCATTGTCCACTGATTGTTGGGTTATACTCACTACTCTGCAAACATTGCATGTCCTCGCAGGCATCTGCTCCAGCAAAACACCACTTGCCCTTTCACCAGACAGCTTCCAGAAAAACATCTCAAGACTGTTTTTGGCAAATAGCCTCTCATGTCTCTGTTTCAGCAAGACATCCTCTCATAAGGCAAGTTTCCAAAGAAACATCACATGACACAATCGAGTCTCCACATAAACCAGCAATTTCCACTTCACTTATTTGGTATTGAAATCAATTCTTACACAAATCCGCTTTCTAAACTTTAAAAGTATGCTTTATCAAAGGCCTAGTTGCATTAGCTAAGAGATCATTAGGTCATTGTTATCAGTGTCACTTTAGTTTTGTCAATGGAACTTTAAATTGAGTTCTTAAGTATTTTCAGGAAATATGTCACTTATTGTTGTCAGGTATATGAAGACTTAGACTAGAAACGATGCTACAGAGGGATGCTGTTCATTTTTCTCATTTTCTTCTGATCAATAGAGTCCTTGATGCTCCTTAATCAAAGAGACTGTCCTTGACACAGCATCTTAGAACAGTAGCCACGCTCGATCACCAAGCACTTGACTCCGTCTAACTTAGTGTTAATCACTAACTCAAACTAGAAACTTGCTGTGTGGTTGTTTGTCTGATCCTTGCCAGAATGCCTTAGCTCTCTAAAGGGAAGACATTACCTCTCCTCTCCTGTTACTCTGTCAGGTTTGTCACACCCCCCTACCTGATGCCAGTTTAAAGGCATGTACTGACATGGCATGGGTATTAGTGCATTTTAAACAGGATGAGAACATCAGAAACAACACTTCTTGATTACATGCAGGAGTTATGCCAAAATTGATTTTGAGTTAGATTCAGAGTTATAAGTTAGGAAGAAATGCATTTCTGCCCTCTCACAGCTTAATATAATGATGCGTTTTATCAATAAACATAAAATACATTCACTTAGGATAGATTTATGAACGTGTCTCTTTTAACATATATTTTATGGTCATCTTTTCAATCTTTTACATTGAATTTTCTGGGGGAATCTAATCATACACACCTTTCAGAGTTCTCAGAGGAACCTAGAAAATAACTTAGAAAAATAAGACAATGTGTTGTGAGAATGGGAGGTTCACTCTGACTTCTAATTTATAAACACTTGAATGTCGAAGCACTACGTGATGATTCACTCCTCACTGCCTGTAGGGATTTGACACCACTTCAAATGAAATCTCAATAAAACTAGTCTATTTCCTTCATCGTTAAAGTATTTTTTCTGTTTATAAACATGAGATGAAAACCTTTTGGGAATGTGGTGTTCATGTCCCCATCTTATTAAACAAACCCTAGACAATGTGAGCATATGTTTTGAATCAAAGTTGAACTTTTTAAAATAAGTTTTCTACCGTCTTGTATTTCAACTCTCAATCATAAGAGTAACTCCCAGATAAACTAACAGAGACTTAGTTCCCATAGGATAGCAGCTTCGTTGGAGAGAAAACAAGTTAAACAAAGCAATAAGTGAAAGCACTTTGGTGCTAAGAGCTGAGAAGGACAGTAAGGCAGGATTAGAGTGCTGGAGAGATGACAGATGGCCAGCCATGCCTGTCTCTGGGCTTGCAAAGTTCTGACCTGAGAAAGGAGAGGGTGAGCCATGGAACATTTGAAATGTCAAATGTGAGCTTTCCTAGCTGGGTATGCTTGCCACTGAAAGAAGAGGGCAGAAGTCATTGTGTCTAAACAGTATTGAGAAGAAGGTAAGGGAACCAGTATAGGCTCTGGGGGATTTTACACCAGTGCTAGTGACTGGAAGCAGATCACAGAGCACACTCTGACATTGCCTTGAACATTCACCTGGGTGGACTTGAGTCTCCAGTGATTCTAGAACAATGAATGAAATGATTATTCATTATCTCACTGTAAAAGGAGCATACATATCTGTGGTTAAAGTGAACATATATGTTACTATAGCTTATTCTCTCATTTCTTACTTTTCTTAAGGATATATTAATACCTATGAGAAAAAGGCATATGTATACAATTATATTCTTTAATATTTAGATAAAAGAAATCTGGATGTAAGAACTTTGGTTTAAAAGTCTCATTTCTCAAACACAATATAAAATGAAAGATTCTACATTAATTGTCAAAATGTATATATAGCTTTTCTTGTTCAAGAGACATACAAACATTTGTTTACATGTACACATCTACTTAAACTAGATTCTACATATTAAAGGGAACGTGGGGATTTTTGTTTTGTTTCCTTCATTTTGTTTTTTCTGCAATCCTGTGAGGGTCTAAAAAGAACTGAATAGGCATGGAGTTACGAAAGAGGATATAAAACTAATGTCTTCTAGTTCATTCTGTGTTTCAAATTTTTCTTTGAGAGTGGCTAAGATAATCAAATGTATTCAATACTGGAAGTGTAAAATTTAATGTGAAGCACCATAGCTTCTGTTGCAAATGCCTATTCTAACGCTACAGTTCATTCATTCAGAGACTTTGAGTCTAATTAGTTTTACTGTCTGGTTTTTATTTACTTGCAATAATTTAATCTTATTTATAATATATTATTTATTTTATTTATAATATTAAAGAAAACTAATTTATTTTTTAGTATCTCCAGATTCATACTGACATGAGCATGGATCTATTTCTCTAGTGTAGACAGAGATAAGGAGGGCTAAGCAGTTTGTATTAAAGCAACTGCTGCTGACTGCTTGAATTAGGTCTGTTGTTACAGAGGTGAGAGATCAGGAGTTAGGACAGGCTCATATGGCAAGCACAGCTCCGATTGCACTCTCCCTGACAGAGGTTTGCTAAGAGGAAAACAAAGAGATGAGTCCTAAACACTAGAAAAATGTGTAAATTAAGAGATTAAGAAATACACATGAAAACCTCAAGAAGCAACTTCTAAGAAGCGATGAAATTACATAATGTTAATGTTATTGTAAACACCATGTGTGGAAAGCAGTACAGATAGATTCGAAGCAGAGATTGGTGAATTTTTAGATAGAAAATATTTTTATGTTGGCTATTATTCTGGTTCTCCATTATAAGCGACTATTTCGTTTTCTTTAGTAAAACCATCTAACACATGACCTCCTATCCCCAATATTTCAGTCCCTAGGATAGTACTGTTTTCTACAGACTTAATGTCCAGTGCTTACTCATAGTGCACACTGATATTGTACACTTTGATACCGTTAGTAGAATTATCTCCAATTTCCCTTTTCCACATAATATTGTTTCCCATCTTCTGTTTCTGTTATTTCTAGATATCTGAACCTTTCTAGGCAATGCCATGCACAAAACCTAGTAGAAATAGACAGAATCTACCTCTGATCCTTAAAGACAGAATTTGAGGCGCAGCCCTCTTGGGACAATGTTGTTTCTGCAGGTTATTACATCAAAAGTCAGAATTATTTAAACTGTTCAGTGTTTTATCAGGATTGCTACAACTGAGATATGTAAATTGTGACCTGTGAAGTCCTATATTGATTGATTGACTGATTGATCGATTTATTGATGGTGGGTGGATGGGTTATAAATCTGTATACTATAGTCAACAGTTATTTTCTTATTTCTGTATATGTATGTGGGTGGGCATACATGTATACATATGCATGAACCTGCAAGTTTTCATGTAGACCACAAAGGGCATCCAATGTCCTAGACTGGTAGCTAAAGGTGGTTGGGATACACCATTTGTAAATGTTGGGCATTGAACCAGTGTCCACTGCAGAGTGCTTAACTACTTAGCCACGTCTCCATTCCTTTGGTAGTTATTTGAATAAGCTTAACCTAACCATTTTCTAAAGAGCTTTAGTGAAACTGTAACTCTTTTTTGTTTTCAGAAAAATGTGATGAGCCTCTCGTCTCTGGTCTTCCCCATGTGTCCTTCAGCAGCTCCTCCTCCCTGTCCAGCAGCTATGCACCTGGCTATGCCAAGATCAATAAGCGAGGAGGTAAGAAATATGTCATTCCTTTGTGACTAGAAGCATGTTATATTTGTAACTTGTCATTGATGCAACCAATATTACTAGTCATGTAAACCCATGATTAAAAAATACCAGCACTAACTCTGTGTGTGTGTGTGTGTGTGTGTGTGTGTGTGTGTGTGTGTGTGTGTGTGTGTGTGTGTGTCTGCACGCGCTACAAACTAAGCAAGCTAAGTTAATGTCTTTGACATTTGGAGTCATCTCTGGCAAGATATTCAAAACAACATAAACATTTTCAGCTAAAAAAATACTTCCAAGTCCAAAAATACTTAATCAAACCATGTGTTTAAAAAAGGGAGTCCCAGTAAGTATCTATGTATATAAGTAAAAATGCATGGTAAATTTTAGGTTTAATATGAATATTGATGTGTAAATAATTACTTTTGAAAATATTTGATAAATTATGAGAAATTACAAAGTTTGTAAAATGAAGTTGCTTTTTTTTTTTTAAAAGAACAGTTCTGTACTTATATTTCAATACTCTGGAAGTATTGGTAAGATCACCCAAGTTCTAATCCCCTGAATATTCCTACCCTATTCTGAATCACAGGTTTCAATGGGCCCTCGGCTTAGGCCTACAATTAAGGATAAGTTCAGTATTTGGAATGAACTCCATCACTTCATTTCCTCAGCAGACATCCCATGAGTTCTGGCATCTGCAACATCCTTAGGTCTCCATTTCAACTTGGTTTCACCTAAGCCTGTCCTTGCAGTGTCTTCTTAGGGCCTCATTGCAGAACCTGCAGCACTGCCGCACATTCCTTGCTCTGAAAAGCTTTCTGAAGCTTTGTTGCAAGCTTCCATTATCTTCTCACCCTTTTTCTCTGTATGCCTGAAGTATGAGCTTTCTAGGGTGATATGGACGAACTTCGTGCAAGCTGGAAATATACTTGGCACCTTTCCACCCCACTTTGGTGACTCATGTGTCCTGACAGGCAAACTAGAAAATTACTGTCCATAGGTGGTTGTTTTGCATAGGGAGAGCCATCAGCCAGATTTACTAACTCAGGTTCTCTTTTCAAATAAATTTGCATTTTCACAAGTCAAATCCTGGAGCTGATTGAGTGTTCCTTCAGGACGCCTTTGTCATCACACCAATAAAGAACATGAAGTTTCTCCTTAATGGCATTAAGCTCGCTAACTACTACAATGACTTTTCCACACTTGACCTTTCTCTAAACTTACCCATATTGCTTTGTTTTTGTAAGTGCATGGTTTTCAAATTTTCTCCTTGCTTTTCCTTCAGAGCTCAGAACTATGAAATGTAACCATTCTATTCCCTGGCAGAGTGCATTGTGTGACCTATCTCGACAATTACCCAACCTCTTCAGCAATTATGGATTTTATTTTGTCTTTACCCTATTCGTGTATTTGTGTACAAATGTAACCTCATCCATGCTTTTATCCTAACACAACTGCACATTTCAGGTTCCTCTGCTCCACTTGCTGCATTTTCTCACCAGAAACTTAACAAGAGTTCTGAGGAGAAAGCATGGCACAGCTGGAATACTGTGCTGTCCCGAGTTTCCTTTCCCAGACAAATTACTCCATTTCTTCTTAATGAAACATCATTCAAGTTTTCAGGACTCAAGAGAATTGTATTTAGATTCTTTGCCAGAATGGATAGAAATGTTCTGTAATCCAATTTTCTCTAGAGTGCTGTCTCCCCTGGAAACTTGTAACCTGACACTTTACTGTCAATAGTGCTACTGTCATGGTCTTCTTTATTCTAAAGGAATTGGTCCATTAAGCTCTGCTTAGAACTCTTGCCCATTCAACCATACCTTTCCAAGTTTCTTCTACAAACCAGTTACAAAGACCTACAAATCACATAGTCATATAACCATAACAACCCTCGCGCTTCTCAGTACCAATTTTCCATATTGTCACCATCACTACCAAAGTGTCCCTCCAAATTTTCCCATTTATTTTATTTATTTATTTATTTATTTATTTGTTTGTTTGTTTGTTTTAAAGCCTGATCACTGCCCTTCTCATGGGCTTGTGTCACACAATACCTCTTCGCATCCCCCATTTCCCTTATCCTCTGAGAGGTAGAAATCCCTTCTGAGTATCCCTCAAACATGGCTCATCAAGTCTCTGCAAGGTTAAGCATATCCTTCTCCACTATGGCAACACAAGGCAACCTAGCTAGGGGAATAGAATCTACGGACAAGCAACATCTTTTGGGATATTCCATGTCTATTGTTTCAGATCTGCAAGAGTCCAGGTGCATATTTTTATGTGAAAAAAGAAGTACATGGTAGAGTGTATTAGTTTTGTTGAGCAGGCATGCAAACATGGCAGGAACTGAAACAGAAGCTATGGAAGGCACTACTTACCCACTTCTTCACTCCCCCTGGAATATTCTTCCTGCTTTCTTATAGCATTCAGGACCATGGACCCAAACATATACCACCCATAGTGAACTGGATGCTTCCATATAATTAATAAATCACAAAAATACCACACAGATATGTCTACATGCCAATCTGCTACTAGTATCTTCTCAGTTGAGAGTCCCTCATCTGAAGTGATGTTAGCTTCTGTCAAGGTGATATAATCTTATCAGCATATCAAAACACACACACACACACACACACACACACACACACACGTGTGAATGTTAGGAATATGTTTTCTTCCTACTGGAAGTGAGGATCATTTGATATGCAAATGTTAGATATCTTACACAGAATTGTGTAGTAACAGAAAGATAACAGGTTGTCATTAGCATAGTTCCACAAAAGGAGAAAAACAAAATCAGTTTGATATCATGTTGACTATATTCACTTCAAGTTTTCTTACTATTTCAAATGATATTCTCCAATATACTTAAGAGATTAAATGTATAAAGGTTCATAGAAAAACAAAAAAGACATACATATACATCTAAATAACAGAATGTGAACCATTTGTAGAACTGATTCAACTGTTGGATTTTATAGTACAAATCTATCTAGAACAACCTTGGTATTAGGGCAGACATATAATAAACCTATAAAATATGATCTTTAGTGGTAAGTCTGTCTTTAATTCCATATCAACTTATGGAAATCCACTTTAAGCATAGGTTAAGTTGTAGCAACACTTTATTCTACTGACCATTGTTATGACTTATCTCCTTATGCTTAACTCTTTGAAGCTTATGTCAGTCCAAGTCAAAATCACCTATATGTGCAACCCTTTCCAATGTTATATAAAATCTATGACTTTGAATGTTTCACAGCAGAATGATGTTTTTATGTGTGTGTTCTAACTGTCTCTTTATTTTTGTAGCAATCTTATTAGAAAGAAGGTTTGGCTAGAGGCGTTGTTTTATTTGATTTCCTGGAGCTATGACAGTTACTTGAGATGAGGTAATTTATTAAGACAATAATTTTACTTGGCTCATGTTTCTATGGCCCGAGATTAATAACATGGATTCAGCATGTGCTAGGCTTCTGGTTAGGGTCTGCCTTGCGATGGCAGAAGGTGTTAAGAGCAAACTAGTGGGTAGAAAGAACAACTAGAGATGCTAAGAATGTTCTTTTATTGGGGGTCTACTTTCCTGGTGGCAACTGTCTCTGTCTGAGCTATATCGATTGCCTCAGCACTTCTTAATGGTCCCGCTTTCAATGCTTCAGCTACCCTCATGCTGTTTCAAACTCCTTTTGACTGTTATAATTGGATTTCCGAAGTAGGGCAATGACTTAGGAAAGCTCAAGTGGCCATATATAAGTGAAGCCCTGTGAGCAATGAAAAGCAGAGCAAAGGAAGAGGTGAAGGTTGGAAAACCTGGGGTGCTCGGCATCATTGACAGTGTCATGCTCAATCATTCTTGGCCTGATTTATTTTGCATCTTTAAAAACCATCTTTCAATACAACTTGGTGCTTGGCGACTTGGCTAATGATTTTTAGGGATTCCCCTGTCTCTCCCAACTCAGGGCCAAGCTTACAGTCATATTGCAATCATATGTAGCTCTGACCAGAGTGGGGATCTGAGTTCACATCCTCATGCTTGCATGACAAGCACTCTGCCCATTTATCCATCTCCCCATCTTTCATACTTTTCTACTTTTACTTTTTTTTATTGAAAATAGATTTTTCTCATATAATGTATAATCACAGTTTCCTCTCCTTCTACTCTCCAAGTTCCTCCCCAGCTTCCCTCCAACTTGGATCCATTCCCTTTTGTCATTCATTGTAAAGCAAACAGGCTTATAGGATTAATAATAAAGTAAAACAACATATAATGTGAAAAGAAAAACAAAGACATCAATATAGGACAAAAGAGAGCTTGAAGTGTTTATTCATTTCCTTCCACTGCTTGTGTTGTCATAGCTTTCCTTATGGAATTTATTTATTTCCTCTCTAAGGACCTCTATCATATTCAAGAAGGCTGTTTTAAGGTCTTTTCTTTGACTTTAAATATGTTAGAATATTCAGGGCCTCCTGAGATAGGATAGCTGGGCTTTTGTGGAGACATATTGTCCTGTATAATTTTAATTATGTTTTTATGCCGGTGTCTAGCATATGGATTTAAGATTGGAATTATAGGTGATGATATATGATCTTCTATTGAATGGATAGGTGTTTGGTTCCTTGAATTCTATTGCTTTCCCTGGTTCATAAGAGAACTTGGTGACTGTGTGTTACTTAGTAGAAAATATTTCTGGAATGCTGATATGTTTTGCCAGTAGGGATTCAAGGTAAAATGTGTTTCTAAGTATTAGGAGCTGATTATAAGATTGATGATGGGTTGTTTATATGCTGAGGGCATCCATAGGAGAAAGGCAATCAAGTTGTTCCGCTGGGATCTTTTTAGTACCCTGGGAATGGAGCAGAAAGTAATGAGAGAGGCCACAACAGGTAGTCTACCCAGGGTTGGGTATGAGATTGGAGGAATGAGCTGAAACAGAAGAAGGAAGAGGAAGATATGGATATGAAGATCTGAAGCTTCCCTATTTGCTTCATGGGACTACTTGTTTGTCTGACAAGCTTGTCTGGTATATTCGCAGTGAGCTGTAGTCTGGGATAAGAGGATGAGTAGGAATAACCATTGGAGGAGATCTGTGTGATCAGCTTGAGATAGGGACAGAAAAGAGGGGGCCTGAATAGGGTGAGAAAGAGGAATTGGACTTGGAAGGAGGGAAAGAAAGGTAATGATCTGCAGTTAGACTGCCTGCTTCCATGGCTTTGGTGACCTGCTGGTTCCCACTCAATGCTTTCTCAAGTTGAGAACTGGAATAAAAGGAGGATTGAGAGGAAGAAAGTTCAGAGGGGAAGATTTGTGTGATCCACTGGAGACAGATGCAAGGAAGCAACAGTGGTTACAGCAGATGGTCTGTTACAGAGCTGGAATTAAGACTAGGGCCTTGGAGTATGAGAAGAGGAGGAGGGTGGGTGAAGATCTGTAGTTAGCCTAGCTGCTCCCTGGGAATATCACCATTCTATTCCTGTTCTCAACTTGTTCTTCAGATAATATGAATCCTTTTCTCTTCTGACTATTACTGGATCACTTTATACATAGAAAATAATAAATATATAAATTCCAGAATATATTAATGTGATGTCTGTTCTGTAAATTCTGAGTGGGCACAATTAAACAGTATTTCAGAGGCCAGGAAACAAATCCCTGCATCCTTCTCAAACTCAACCCACTTCATACTTGTTTATGCTTAATAGAGCACAGCCATTGGTGTATCTGTTAGTTCAGAGATAGAACCTACAATGCGCTTGAAGACGTGAGTAAATTTGGGTTGGCCTGACACGCATATTCAGATGTCCCTGGTTCCTAACTGAAGTAGATGTTTAATAAACTTCCTTTCGCCTCCCCTGTCATTCACTTTTTATTTAGTAGATCTTACTAATCTCAGAACTGTTTCCTTGCATAGCTTTCTTTTTGATTTCCCATATTAAACCAAATAGCAGTGGCATCCTAGTGATCATGAGTTCTTTAACCTTTGCTTCTTCTAGCAGGATAAAAAGAATGTCTTCACAGGCCACAAAATTTATGTTCACTTGTTTTGTTGTTAATTTTTTATTGTTTTTATTTTTTATAATCCAGTCATTGCCCCTTCCTGGTCCACCCTCCCATAGTTTCCATTTCTCTCCTACCCCTGTCTCTAAGAGAATGTCCCCACCTCCATCCCCCACTATTATCTCCCACACCCCTTCACCACCAACAACCCCCAACCCCACCTGGCCTCCACTCAATCGAAGGTTAGATTCATGCCTTCACTAACTGAGGCCAGAGCAGGAAGTCCTCTGCTGAATATTTGTCAGGCCTCAGACCAGATACTGTATGCTACCTGGTTGGTGGCTCAGTGTCTGAGAGATTACAGGATTCAGGGTTAGATGAGACTGCTGATTGCCCTCCTCCTTAGCTTCTTCCAGCATTTGCCTAATTCGACAACAGAGGTCCCCAACTTCAGTCCTTGTTTGGGTGTAAGTATCTGCATCTGTCTCATTAAGCTGCTTGTTGAGCCTCTCAGAGGAGAGCTATGCTACTAGGCTCCTGTCTGTAAGCACAACATAGTATCAGTAATACTGTCATGCCTTGGAGCCTCCCCTTGAAATAGATCCTAAATTGGGCTGGTCACTTGACCTACTTTCCTTCAGTCCCTTCTCTAATTTTGTCCTCCCTGCAGTTCTTTTAACAATTCTGGGTCAGAAGTTTTGACTGTGCAATGGCAAGCCCATTTTTGCCCAGTCTTTCTACTGGAGGTAAACTCTACAAGTTTCCTCTCCCCACTTTTGGGCATTTTATCTAAGGTCCCTCCCTTTGTGTCACAAGAGTCTCTCACCTCCCAGGTTTCTGGGTACTTTCTAGAGGGTTCCCCCACCTTCCACTCCTTGAGGTTGCATATTTCCATTCATTCTACAGACCGTCACAGCTTCTCTCCTGTTTCTCCCCCCAATACCTGATCATGCTCCCCTTTTCCCCTCTCTATTCCCTCTCCCACCCAGATCTCTTCCACCCAATTTCTGCTCCTCCCCATGGTGATTGTTTTTTATCCCCTCCCAAGTGGGCTTGAGGCATCCTCACTTGTGCCATTCAGCTTGTTAACCTTTTTGAGTTCTGTGGATTGTATCCTGGGTACTCTCTACTTTTTTGGCTAATAAGTGGATACTTACTAGTGAATACATACCATACATTTGAGTCTGAGTTACCTCACTCAGGATGATATTTTCTAGTTCCATTTATTCTATGTGCCCCAAAGAAATCTTAGATGATGGGTCTTAGAAAGAATGGGTCCCTTTGTGATGTTACCTGTCTTAAAGTGAGCTACAGTTCTTGATTTTTGTTAAAGGACAGCAAGGGTAATAATTGATACCTAGCTTTGGTGTCAAGAGCCTACCACACAATTCCTGAAGAACGCATTCCTCATCACTCACTGGCTTTCTCTCCTCTTCACATGTCTGTGGCTAGAGAGTTTGAACCACTGTCTGCAGGCTCAATCAAGGCTCAACTGAAGCCGTGCCTGCCTCTATTCTTGAGTGTCTGCTGTTTAAAAAGCATGGAAAAGGGAATAACATTTGAAATGTAAATACATAAACTATCCAATAAAAATTTTAAAAAAGCAGCACATTTTCTCATTCATTCCACCCTAAAGTCCTGAATTATATTTGTGAAATGTCTTGGTTTTTTTTTTTCTGTGTTCTATTCATTCTATTCTGTTCATTGTGTTTGTTTGTTTGTTTGTTTGTTTGTTTGTTTCTGAGACAGGATATCAGCATGCATTCCTGGCTGGCTGGGACTCACTGTGCAGTACAGATTATCCTCAAAACCAGACAGATACAACTGTCCCTAAGTCTCCATACTGCTTTTCCTCCCATTTTCAAACTTAAATAATTAAAGTGTCTTTCACAAATAATAAAATCCAGAACTGTTACTGGTAGCTAGGATATGGACTGGATGTTTCTATATCCTTTGCGCCTTATTCAAGAAATTGACATAAAGACTCTCACTGATATAAAAAGTAGCAGGGTGACATTTTTTAATGCAAAGCAATAGAACAGGCAAGATACACTGTCAGGATTGGCATTGAGCCATGTGAGGGATGTCTCACATAGACCCCAACTTTGCTTCTTTATATGGAGTTCGAGAGGAAGAACAGTTAGTTTGGTAAGTATGATAGCATGCATGGCTAATTCTTTATTTTGAATGATATATTAAGTTATATAATATTTTTCATTTGCACATGTCTATTTTCAAAATTCATATGATTTTAATCAAACACATACCCTGTTTTAGACAGGATTCAGATACCCAATGGTGTTTCTCCATAAAATATTAACTTGAAGGACACATTTGCCTTATTGTGTACACACCCAAAGTCAGTTCAGGTTGGATAGGTTCATCCATATTGGTTTCAAAATATAACTTAGATATAATAGAAACAGGGTGTGGGAAATGTTTTGCTAAAGGAACTAACTGATTTCAATTGTTTAAAACAAGTACAACAGCAGCCCGTTGTGAGTTGGGATCCTAGATTGCCAACAGTTTTTTTATGAGAAGGAATTATGAGCACAGTGGATGAAGGTAAGAGTGTCAGGCTAATAGGTGAACATTCGGAAGAAGGATATATATATATATATATATATATATATATATATATATTTATATATTTACTGAGCCAAGTGGACTCCCAAGTTAGTAAGCTACTCCTTCTTCTCACCTGCCATGCCACAGAAATGTATCTGTTATTGTGCATGGGGACAGAGTGATGATGGCTTCCTATCACTGTCAGCAGGACAACTATTGTTCTGCTCTTTGTGTATTTCCTAGATCCACTCAAAGTGTTCAAAAATGGCCAGATCGACCATATTCTTAGGTTTTATTATCCTTTCCTTAAACTCTTTACATCAAGACCAAAATCATGAAAGAGTTAAAATATCTTCGTGAGTTTCCATCCTGTGTTTGAATCTTCCATTCCATTATAGATCCTTTACCTTCCTCACTCTCCCAGCCTTAGAGACTTTTGAAACTGGCTTTTTTTGTCAGCTTATTGATAAGTCATTCTAACTTTAGTAAAAATTCACTGTTCAAGTTCACTATTCACCATTTGCCTCTTAAGAGTATAACCTTTGAAGCAGAAAATTCAAAAGGACTGATTTTTATTTAAATGCAAAATTTCAAGCTATTTGACATTCCTATATGGGGAAGCTATACTTCATCATCAACATGCCCTGGAGAAGATCCCTGCTGGTGCCTTCTCTGAAGCCAGTTGAGCAGGAGCAAGAAGCCGTTAGATCCAACAATGGATGGAATAGAGTATCGGTACATTGATTAAATTCCCTGGAGTTCAATTCACTGTTTGCTGTGATTATTATATAATTTATCCTCTAAACCCAAAACTTTTGATACTGAAACTGAGCACAATCTGTGATTTCTATAGGATAGACTTGGAAGTTTGATTCCACCCGTTTTAAAATTGAATCACTTATATTGATTGGCAGAGCTATTGTGATGATTACAGGGAATAATCTACACATACTGGTGTCGCATTGAAACATTAGTCTCTTTCCCAGCAATTACCCCCAACTCTTTAGAACAGTCCTATGAATAATAATTTTAAGTCAATGACTGAATGAAACACATATCACTGTAACACAAATGCCTCCCTGAGAAGTAATTGCTATAGCTTAAGTATAATTTACAATTTAAGTAGTTTTAATGATTTTTACATAATTGGACTATGAATTAAACTTAAAATTTTTCAATATCCTTTCCACATATTTCAATTCTAACGAAAGAGATTTTGTCAGCAATGCACAAATTATCTTGTTATTGTATTAATGACATTCCAGTATAATTTTTGAGAAAATGTGGGTATTATAGAAATGTGCATTTATTAATGCTGTTAATCTCAAGGATAAAAACAGTTTTAGATATTAGAGGAAGTAATAGATGTCATTGTTTTTTCTTACCTATTGTATAAGTTGTATTTAAAAACTTGACTCCTGCATTCAGCTTTCCAGCTGAGAACAGCCAACTAATTCTTACTGTGAATTTTAATTTCTGTTTTCTCAGTTTCCCCCAGATCTGATGCATGTGTGGCAAGTGCTTTACCATTGAGCTGTTCCAAGACTTATTTTATCTATTTTGATCCAAAATGTATCCAATTTTAGTGTATTATCTAACGAGCATAAACTAGGACTTTGTCACCAGTGGGAAACTTTTCAAAATTAAGAATACAATGCATAAAATATTGGCATCACTGGTATTTATTTAAGGTCCCGGAATTTGGAAATAACCAATCTATAAGTCATATCTGGCCATGTTAACTTGCCAATAACATTGTTAATTTTCTCCCACACTTTATGATGCTGGGGTTTCGATATGATGGTTTTTCATATGATATAAAAATGTGTCTGTCTCTGTATGTGTGTGTCTGTTGGGTGGGCTGTACATAATATCTCAGTGTCTGCAGAGGCCAGAATGTGACATGGATCCCCTAGAACTGGAGTTCCAACCAAATGTGAGCTGCTCAATGTGCATGCTGAGAACTGAACTAAGGACTTTAGAACCGGGATGTGCACTATTATTGACTAAGGTATTGCTTTAGGACCTTGATTTTGTTTTCTCTGTATAAGTCTGGACTGGGTTCTTCATTTTATCACACAGAGATTTTTTCTGAGACAGGTGAAGCTCATGGGAACTATGTACATTCACACACAAAACACAAACATATGTATGTATGTATGTATGTATGTATGTATTATGTATTATCTATACATGCATGCATGCATGCATTTTATATATCTATTCAGTCCATAAAATCACCTGGACTGACACTGTACTGCCTGGTTCTTTTCTAGAGCATCAGAGCATTACTCAGGATCAGTGGAATCCATTTTTGCTTTAAAGGATCTTTTCACAGCTTTCAGTTAAACACTGTGAAAAAATCAGATATATAATCATAGATATATAATCACATTTCCTGAGTTCACTACAATGATTGAAAGTATAGATAGTTCAGGTCCTTTGATAATTGGTTTCTTGACTAGGAGTTTATAACAGTAGGCATATTAATTAGAGAAATATAACTAGATGGTCAATATTTGGTAAATTATTTTTAAAAGTAAGCATTTTTCTATTTTGTAGCAAATTATAGATATTTGAGTATTTGCTACTGAGCACATCTGTAAGTGACTGAGAATAACTGTAACATGGTGTTAACTGTAGCTGCTGTCTTTGAAAGGCTAAGGGCGTGATCTTTTCATCATTGTACATATATCATATCACAGATCACTATTGAAATGAGTGTTATTCCATGAATCCTCAATCATGATGTCATGCTTTGTAATTTTACTTGTCACACAAAATTGTAAAGAATTCTGTGTCTGAGCCTTCAAAATTTAGAATATGCAGTGTGGTAACTTCACATTGAATTAGTAAAGAAATACATTTAAGTACTAGCTGACATTGAAATAATTGAGTAAATGTATCTTACATATTCATCAGTATGAACTTAGATCTTTATTTTACCCCAGGAGACAGCTTTAGACATATTTCATTATTGTTTAATTGTCAAATTACTTCTGAAATGAGAAATTAAGTATAAGACCTGCCAGACTTTGTCATGTATGAACATTTATTTCCTGTAGTCAAATTTGACTAGAACTTTTATGTCTTGCCCTTCCTGGGCAATATCCCTGATTTGGCCTGGAACTCCCACTGTGCCCCAAAATCACATCAAAATTATATGAATTAGAAGAACATTTTAAATCTTTTTTATTTACAAAATTTATTCACAGAAAGGAGTTTTGAAGCAACTAAGGGATAGATCTGCAGCCTATATCACTTTCATAATCACTTGGACCCCCTAATAAGCATCTTGTAAAGAATTTTCTCATGCATCGGATTGTGTTGGATAGTCTAAGGTTCTTGGGAGTCATTGTCAAGCCAAGTGACATTTAAGTTATATTTATTTATATACACATAAACTTATCTGTATAATATATAATTGTAGGTAATTATAAAATAATGTTTCTGGACAACTTTTTATCATACATAATCCATCTAAATATGACCTGAAATTCTCTCCTTATAACTACCTTTCATAGTAAAAAAATAGCCTGATGACAAATGACAAAATGACAAGGTGCAAAAGATGAGAAATAGGTGACTGTCCCACCCGACTGCCATACCTATGAACCACAGCAATAACCAGCCCTACAACCCCTAAAGATGCAGTAGTGGCACTCATATCTTGGCTTTTATTAACAGCCATTTAATTGGACTTAAGGCCTAATCAACAAAAAGACATTGTGCGTTATCCCAGAGACCTAGAACTGCATTTCAAATCTGTACAGTTGTCACCCTTTACCCAAAGAAGCTTTCCTCTCTAGCAGATGTAGGCCAGCCATCAGAGAAAGCCATAGCTGTCCAAACTCAAGGTGACTACAGAAAACCAGAGCTGCCCAAACTCTAGACAATGACTATTTGTGAGAATCTTAGAAACCATGGATTCTCCCACAATTCAACGCTTAGACATAGGATCAAGGCACAAGGTGATGAAATGATTCTAATTAAAAGTCAGAAGACTTAGGGAGTCTGCTATTACATTATGTCTTCTAGAAATGACAGGCAAAGTATACCATGATACCAAAACAATAGGGATGCTTAAAACGGCCTAAAACTTACAATAGTAACCAATATGCAACCATGAGATGCAGAAATATCAAGGGTTTCAGCTCATAGACAAAGAGTTACAGGTACCTAATGATTAATGGGAAAGGGAGAAATAGTCTTACTTGGGGATGAGACCCCTCTTTGTTATTCAATACCAAGTGGTCAGCCCTGAAATCACATACATACAAGCAACACTAAAAGGAATAGCAGATTGTATTTATATATTTATACATTATGTAAATATAAGTAACAATAAGGACATTTTAAAGGAATCAATGAATTTGAGAAGGAATAAACAGGGTAACATGGGAGGAGTTGGATGGACTGGACACAGAAAAATGTCAAATAAAGGAAATGATATGATTACATGTTAATACAAAATAAAGAACTGTACAGGTTAGGGATTTACAGAGTCAAATGAGTCAGTAAGTTTGATTACTTGATTGGAGCACTGTTAATTCCTAGCAATACAATTTCTATCTACTAACTATGCATCTCCATTCTTCCACAAAAGCTCTCCTCACTTAAGAAAGTTTCATGCTTTGTGTTCACTTTTTACCCTTTCTGTAATTTATTCATCAAGATAACTGTGAGGATTTCATTAATTAATGCCTCTATTGGCAAACTTCTTAGGTCGTGTTGACTAGAATTAACAGTCTGTTTAATGTCTTTAACAAAGCAATGCTTTTGTAGACATTTTCTTATGAAAGAATTTTAAAAATAGAAAGTGGAAAAAAAACCCCAGCTGCTTCTGTCTTCCATTCCCATGCCTTTAGAATTAAATCTTAAAATGACTTCCGTAGCAATTTCAAGTGTTCCTCCTTTGGTTAGCTTCTTCTATTATACTCTAAAAATAAGCAAACTATATCATTTATATATCCCATTTTAAGACCAAACACACACTCTCTCTGTCTCTGTCTCTGTCTCTGTCTCTGTCTCTGTCTCTGTCTCTGTCTCTCTCTCTCTCTCTCTCTCTCTCTCGTATATGTGCATGTCTGACAGTCCATGTTGATTATCATTTCAATGTTCGCATTAATATATCAAACATAGAATGCAGAAATCTGATTGCCAAGGTTTTTACTCAAAGGCTACTCTTCTCTCTCTGTTTCTTGGAGTCTGTGTTATGTGTCTTTATCTTTGCTTATTTGTTTTTTTTTAATTTAATTTTATTCTTTCACTTATTCATTTTATATCCGACTCACTACCCGCCTCCTGCTCACCCCTTTTCACAATCCTCACCCCTTTTTCCTAGTTTTTATTCTCAGGAGTTTCTGAAATTTACTGTGTTTCTGTTTTTTGCTTTTAAAACTAGTGGGCATAGCTCTTTGAACCGATGGTCATTTTCTGAATTATGATGTTATCTCAACCCCTGAAGCCAGGAGTACTGTAGCACCTCCAAGGAAGGTTAGTTTGTTTGTATTGGAAATCCTGTGTCTGGGCAACATATGAATGTTGTATACTTAAGCATATCTTGCAGGTTATCTCCAGCCATATTTTGGCACATTTGTATTCGATGAGCAATTGTCTTTCGGTTCCTCATTTATTTTTCTTTTCAACATTTTGCTTTGAATACTTGGGAAGCCATATTGGGTTTACAGTCGAGATAAATAATAATAATAATAATAATAATAATAATAATAATAATAATAATAATAAAACATAGTTGACTCTCCTCTCCAGCCTTTTCTAGAATTTGGGGAAGATTAGTGACTACAGGAAATTCTTCCTTTCCAATTTTGATAAGGTTCTACACACCATGAGAGCAGATAGACATCTGGTGAGGATGGTTAAAGTTACACTATCTAGAAAAAGATATAAAGAGAACAAAAATGTCCCCCAGTGGAGGGGAATAAAGATTGGAGTATAGTCCAAAATAGGCCAGAAAACCAGAGGGCAGCACCATCCTGCCTCCCCATTTGTAACATTATCTTAGTCCTTCATTCTTATATTTTTGTTTATAAGCCTAACCCTGCCCACACCTTTTTAAAATAACTGAGCCATCTCTCTGGTCAGTCTTCAGTCTTCAGTCATAAGTGTGAGGCCTGGACAGCATTTTAGGTATTTCAGCTGTCATATAGCACCTACATTTTCAAGCTTCAATCACCTTCTCCAATTATCACCAATGACTAAAGAAGGAACTGCATCCTTTCAAGTCATGGCATGCACGGCATGGTTTGTTTTGTTTGCTGTGTTAGAGCTTTTCTAGACAGTGTCACCCTATGAATTTTTTCACTTGACACTGAGGTAGCAGGCACATTGAGTATTTTATGCATTCCTTATAAATGAATATGCACTCAAGAGAAATGAAATGAAATGAAGGTTGGCATGTGGATTATTATTTCATCTGAGTTTTACAAAGACCATAGAGAAGAATTTAAAAGCAAAATAACCCTATTTTATGGTTTGTGAAATCTTGAGATCTCTGCTTAAGGTCTTAATTTATATAAATAAATAAATTAAATAAATAAATAAATAAATAAATAAATAAATAAATAAAACCAGATGTCATCTGTCATCAAACGCATTCACTGTTCTGCACATGACCACATGGTCCAGCCTATGTAAGATTTTTGCTTGAGCAGTAATCATAATTTTATTGGGACAGTCTGTAGAAAGTACTGCAGTACACAGTACCTCTGTGTTTTAGATAAAAAAGACACACTTCTTCACTTTATTCCTGAAACCCAGATACTGATTTGGTTTTTATTCAGAATTACTTTGTGGTTTTGTGGTTTTGTTTTGTTTATTTTGTATAATCAGAAAGTGAAATACAATGTTTTAACTGTTCACAAGCAGTAGTATCTTTCAAGACATAGCCGTTATTTTCTTTACATTGAACTTCTAGAAAAAGCTGAGGTCCTTCAACCATGTGTCTGCAATTACATTGACATGAGGTGGTAGACAGAAAGGCATAACTGTGCTTAAAATATTATGTCTATGGGAACAGCAAAAATGGAACCAAAACAATGAGGCCAGCAGTCTGTCTCCAAGAAAAGAGCTGGAGAAAACGACTGATGTGCAGCTCCAGTGTGCTAGCATCTGACAGAAGCAATATTTTTGAAGTCACTAAGAGTCTTAATATTCAAAACACACATAGAGGGAAAGCAGTATGTCAGTACAAAGGGAAAGGAAGTGAACAGCAGGAAGGAAACACTCAGGCACAAAGCAAAAAACATCCAAGGCCTCCCAGATACACTATAACCTGATTCTATGCCTAGTACAAGAAAGAAAATAACTTGGTGTCAGTAAGAAAATACACCACTGTGTCATTACCATTAATCATAGAGATGGTTCCCAATGCTTCTATATATCAGGTGTTAAGTTCAGATTTATTTAATCATACTTTAAACTTACAGGTTTTTATCATATCGTTATATATATATCATTATATATACATATATATGTAAAATTACATATATGAGAAGAGAAGGATACAACCAATTCATTCAATCCTTCCTTCAATATATATGTGCCTATATAGATATAGAGGATGGAGATAAATCTAGAAAGATAGATTTTGCAATCTTGTATTTATAGAGGGATGACCACATGAATGAAGGTTTCCATAGAGGCCAGAAGTGGATGTTAGATTCTCTGGAGCTGACGTTCCAGAAACCATGAGCCACCTGACATGAGTTCTGAGAAACAAACGTTGGTTCTCATGAATGAATAGCGTATGCTTGTAAGGGCAGCATCATCTCTTCAGCAGTATAAGAATGAACTGATCCTTAAAGTGACTTCATTACTTTGTAGTGGAGTGAATTCCACCCTAGACCTTGTGCATATTCGACCAGGACTATACCACTCAGCTATATTCCCAGCTCTGGAAAATACCTTTCTATGGGCAAGATCAGAGGTATACAAATTACCTTCAGTTTCCAAATAGAACTTTAAAAATAACTTCTACAATTTATAAAATGAAACCTAAAGCCAAATATTTATATTTTGAACAAAAAGTGATGTTTGTTTATAAAGCATCATCCAAGCAACAGGCATGAAAAAGAAAGAGGCTGACAGCCTCCAACTGCCCTGCCTTCCTGCAGAGGCATGGCTTTCAGATTCTTTGATGTTGGTCCTGCAGAGGTAACCAGACCTTAGGGACAACAGCTGGAAATGTGTGCCTGATACACATTCAGGAAAAATACTGCCTTAACTGAATTTTTATTTTTCCTCAGGCAGCTACAGATTATCTTTGGGTATCTTAGTCCCTAACATTCTCATTTTAAAAGCACTTAAAATAATTTTTTACATTGAAAATACTTTTCATACAATATATTCTTATGGTTTTTCCTCCCTCAACTTCACCCCACTCCTCCCTCCTTACATACCTGCACAAATACACAGTCTTCCTATCTTTTTACTTGAAAATATAAACATTCATCATAAAAATAATATTAATAAAATAAAATTAGAAAAAATAAGAACAAACAAAGGACAAAACGGACAGAGGGAAAGGAGCCAAATAAAAAGATCAGGAAACACATATAGATGTAAATTCACCCACACAGAAAAATACCATAAAAACACAAGCCTGGAAATTCTAATATATACTCAAAAAGACCAGGTTTAGTGTTTGTGTGAGTGGGAGCCATGATAAAGCATTATGTTACAAAGAACCTCCAAAAACACTTCTAGATGTGGAACCTGGCCTTAAGATTGATTTGTATACCCATACCCAATGAGACTCTGTTGGAGAAAGTTAATTTTTCCCTTCTGAGAGCTTATTAGTAGGAGATAGCTTCTACATTAAGGATGGAGCCACACGTCCACTTCCCTTCTTAAAGATGGGTTCCAAGTGGGTTCTAAATCCACTCAAGTATTGTTTGGTCAGTCCCCAAAGTCCCCACAATGGCACTAGCATATCTTACAATCATTGTAGACTGAAGAATTTATAGCTTCATTGGTATTCAAGTTTTCCCTTTGTTAGTGTGCAGGGTACCTTCCAGTACTTATGGACACTTGTCCATTGGGATGAAGGCTCTAGGTTGACAACAACTTGACTTTTCCCTATTGTGTGAGCTATTCAGAGCTTTTTAACAATAGAGCTTTACCATCAGTTTGTAGAGAGCAAACAACCTCCTTGGCAGTAGCCTAGGTTGCTTGGAGGTCCTCAGAGGGCCTTTTGGCTGACAGGTGAGATGCAACCCGTTCCCAGAACTGGAGGCTTTATTTGGTAATGACAGATGTGTAGTTGGGGCTCCTTGTTCCCCATTATTCGAAGATTCAATTTATAAACACGTGTGTGTGTGTGTGTGTGTGTGTGTGTGTGTGTGTGTGTATTAGGAAGCACTACTGATTCAGTTTCCATTAGCTCCCCCCCAAATTAGCCTGAGTTTCATCCCTTCCTCCCTGTACTTCCTGTACATTCTGTTTCCTACCCCTCTCCATTTGATCCTGATGTTCCAGTCTCTTCCGTGCATCTATCCATTACTATCTATTATACTTCCCGTAAATAGGGGAAACAATAAATGAGTGTTCCAAACAATAAATGAGTGTTCTCCTTGTTCTACATCCTTGCCAGCATGAGCTTTTATTGCTTTTATTGATGTTGGCTGCTTTAACTAATATACAATAGAATACCAAAGTAGTTTTGATTTTCATTTTGTTGATGACTAAGAATATTGAAGGTTTTTTTGCGGATATGGATACTTATTCATGTTATTTTTCATTTATTTTTCTTTCATTTATTACATCCAAACCATAATTTTCCACCTCCACTCTTCCTACTTCACAAGACACTTCTTTCTTCTCCCCCACATACATTCGCAATCTGTTTCCCTTAAGAGCAGGCCTCCCAGAGATATGAATCAAATACCAAACATGACTTAACAGGTTACAATAAACCTTGACACATACCCTCATATCAAGGCTAGACAGAGACAACTCAGTAGGATGAAAAGGGCCCCAAGAACAGGCAAAAGCGTCAGCAACAATCCCTACTTCTGCTATTAGGAGTCCCATAAGAACACCAAGATACATAACCATAAGTAATATATGCAGAGGACCTACCTTAGACTCATCAAAACTCCTTGACTGTTTCTTCAGTCTCTGTGATCCTCTATGAGCTCTGGTTAATTTATTCTTGGAGCTGTGTTCTTGAACCCTCAGGCCACTACAATCCTCCCCATCCCCGTAGAAAAATTTTATAAGCTTAACAGCCTGTATAAAAGACACACAATCTAGATATTTTATTTATAAGCCATAAACCTAGATTGGGAAGACCTAGGTCTATACTAATTTATACTTCAGCTATAATGTAATAAATATAATATAATTAATATAATATATGACTTCAGTCACTAAACATGACTCTAAAGATGTCAGTGAAATAATTTCTAAAGTTACTTTGTTAAACTCATAGACTGGAGCTCAACCCAAACCCAACCATCATCAGAGAGTCTTCATACAGCAAGTGATTGGAGCCGACTCAGAGTCCCCAGAGCCCTGCATAATCTTTTGCTGTGCTTTCCGCATATGCTCCAACCATTACTGTTAGTGGTCTTCATGCTATTCAGTCTCTGGTTCCTGGCAATACAGGCAGTGTCAGACATGGGCTCCCTATTGTGATATAAGCCTCAAGTTGGACCAATCATTGATTGGCTAATCCTACAGGCTCTTTGCCACCTTTACCACAGCACATCTTGTAAGCAGAAGAAATTATATCTTGAGAAAGTTTTGTGGTTTCATTGGTGTCCCAGCCCCACTAAAGGAAGCCTTGCCAGTTTATAGAAGACGACCAGTTCAGGCTCCATATCCCCATTTCAATAGGGCCACCCTTATACCCACCAGAGGGTTTCCAATGTCCTAGGTTAATACATTACCCCACAAATGACCTTTAATTTTAGTCTTCTCTCCCTCTATTCCCCTACCCTCATACCTGATCCCTCCTGTTCCCACCGCAGTACACCCATGAAATCTATTCTAATTCTCCTTCCTAGGGAGACCCAGGAGTGGCCCTCTGAGCTCTCCTTGCTAACTTACTTTCTTTGGGTCTTTGGATTATAGCATGATTATCCTTTACTTAATACCTATGATCCACTTATGAGTGCATACATAACATCTTTATCTTTCTGGGTCTGGGTTATCTCACTCAGGATGCTTTTTGTAGCGGCATCCATTTAGCTGAATATTTGATAACATTATTCTTCCTTGCTGAGTAATACTCAATTGTGTAGCTCTTTAAATGGTCCTCAGCTATTTGGTTTTTCCTTTTGAGAGTTCTCTGCTTTAGTTCATACCACATATTGGGTTATTTTCTTTCTTGATTTCCAGTTTTTTTGAGTTTTTATATATTATTGCTGTATGATACATAGTTGTTAAAAATATTTTTCCATTCCTTAACCTTCAGCTTTGACCAAATGAAGTTTTTTAGTTTCGTGAGATCTTATTATTAAGTGTTGTTCTTAGTGCCTGCAAATAATGGTGTTTTATTCAGAAAGTCTCCTCTTTGGCCAATAAGTTCAAGACTATCTCACACTTTCTCTTCTATAAAATTCAGTGTGTCTTTCTTTATGTCGAGATCTTCAGTTCATTTGAAGTTGAGCTTGCACAAAGTGAAAAGTATGGATCTATTTGCATCTGTTTACATGTATACATCTAGTTTTTCCTGTATCACTTATTTAATATACTGTCTTTTTTTCCTAGTGTGTATTTCTGGCTTATTTATTAAAAAACAAAATCCAGATGTCCATTTAGTATAAACTTATGTATAGGCTCTTAATTTACAACATTGGTCATTTTTCTGCCTTTAAGCCAACACCATGCCTTTTTATTAATATATTTTTGTAGTATAATATGAGATCAGGGATGATGATAATTCAAACAGTTATTTTATTATTTGGGAGTCTTTTAGCTCTAGTTTTTCATTTTCATATGAATTTGAAAATTGTCCTTTCAACTTCTATGAATAATTATGCTGCAACTTTGATGAGGATTGCATTGAGTCTGTAAATTGCTTTTTGTAGAATGGCTATTTTTATTCTATTAATTCTACTGTTCCACAAGAATGAGAGGTTTTTACTTAAATCTTCTGGTATTTTCTTTAATTTCTTTCTTGAATGCCTTAAATATTTTATTATACCAATTTTTCTCCAGATTGGTTATATTTGCCCTTAATATATTTGAGGCTATTGCTGATGCTTGTTTTTTCCCTCTGTCATTTGTATCCAGGAAGGCTATGATTTTTGTATATTAACTTTGTATCTTGCTACTCTGTTGGAAGTTTATGTCATCTGTGAGTATTTCTTAATGGAATTTTAGGGACATGTATATACATAATTATATTATATACAGATAATAAATGTACTTTAACTTTTTCCCTTCATATTTGTATTATCATGTTCTCCTTCACTGTCTTATTGTTCTAGCTAAGACTGCAAGTACCACCTTGAATAGGTATGGAGAAAGTTGGCAACATTGTCTTGTTCCTTATTTTAGACAAAATGTTTTGTGTTTCTCTCCATGTAGTCTGAAGTTAGCTTCTATGATTGTCTTGTCTTCAAATAATGATAATTCACTGGACAGAAACAGCCATGGTCCTTGATTTCCTTTGTCGTTGCAATCCTGGGTCAGAAGGCACAAAGCAGAGAATATGTATAGCCAGAAATTAAACAGAAAGAAGTCTGCTTTGTCATGGTGTCACAGTAAAATATTTTGAGCTCTACAGACTTTTTGTCGTTGTTGTTGATATTACTAAGATTCGGACAAAATCAGTTCTTTTTACTAGTTTGTCCATAGTATATGGCAAGTATTCACTGAGGGGATTCAAAGTAGGGGATCTCCTTAACAGCCAGTGACTTACACATCAGCTTCTGGAATGCCATCAAGTTAAACTCATATTATTTTTTCAGAGAGCAAAATATAAAAAGCTGTGTTTTTATTTATGTATTTTAGATAAATCTAAATTTAATATTGCATTGCCCTTACATATGGGATCTCTGTCAGTTTTTTGGTTTGGAAGGCTTAGATGGAATAGAAAATAAAATGTTAGAGAGATTCCTTTAACAGTTCCAAAGTACAGTCCGGACTCTGTCATGTATAGCAAGTGAATCACAGAAGGTAGGGATGGATGAGAAAAGGAAAGCT
This sequence comes from Rattus rattus, assembly GCF_011064425.1. NCBI lineage: Eukaryota > Metazoa > Chordata > Mammalia > Rodentia > Muridae > Rattus > Rattus rattus. Next base: position 95,024,901 of record NC_046159.1, on the reverse strand, counting down.
ATGGTGTTGGATGGATATAGAATTACTCCATGGTGGATGGAGCCATATACTTAATTATGAGTTGGGTACCTTAATTAAATAGTCACTTCATAAACACTTTTGTAAGTTTGAGTTATTCAGGTTGAGAGAGAATACTAACAATCTTTCTTAGTTTCACTTTATTATTGGGATATCTTGTATCTAAAAGGAAGAACAAAAGGTAGTTTTAAACAAACTACCTATAAATCTAAATTTTCATTTTAAGTAAAATAACTTGTACAAAACAAGGCTCATGGTTGGGCAAACACTTTTATTGGTGTTTTATCAAATAAGCAATCTGAACCAACTGCTCAAGACCAATTCCACTGTAATTGGAAATAGTGACAAAGATACCTACATCCATTCTTCCAGCTGTGACATCTCAAATGAGTCTAATATACAGGGATAATTATCAAGATCTGGAGTAGCATAATAGACAAGGCTATGCATTGAACAAAGACTTAAAATGTCACAAGTTAGATGAATAAAGGAACCTGGTCATTCATTAGGCAGCCATTGATCTGAGATCTCCCAGCACTACTGGTCTGGTTTGTCTACATGTGATTTAAGTATTTAAAAAAGTAACTTAGGAGATATGTAGAGATACTCAGCTAGGATCATAACTACAAGAAATATTCTTCATCTGAAGAGCATTTTTTCTCTTGCTTCAAACTTGACAAAGTTTCCAATAGCATTTAAACTTTCATCAGGAGAGGATAGGTAGTGGACTTGAGGTTAGTTGGAAAACATCAGTAACTACAGAAACATAAAGCTTTGTACTTTATACTGAGGATCACTTGTAGTCTTTATCATGCCCCCCATAAAACATGAAGATCCAATCTTTCTATTTTTTTTCAAAACATGAAATGAAATCGATTTTAATTACCATGTTTATCAAGATTGTCACTTTATATGTAAACAACGTGAAAAGGATCGATATTTTATTTTGCGTTTCTCATGCTATATTGTTAAGAATTTGTGATATATTTTATACTTATGGCATAACTCAATTGTGAATCTGAGTTCCCATCAGAAATAACATATCTATGTTAAAGCATAAATGTTTCATAACTTTTATGGCTACAGTGATAGACTCAACATAGTTAAATTGTTCTCAGATGTTTAAAATTTGCCTCAGTAACTAAATTGGCTACCAGTTATTTAAATGTCATTTAAAATGACATTTAAATTGATTTCTCTGTCTCTTCAGCAGGCAATATTCATTCTAGCCACATATCTAAAACTCAATAATCCTATATATTGGTTAGCCAGTTTGAAGGTGAATGGTGTTCTGAGGGATTATTTTTATGCATGAGCACATGTAATGTCCTTGATCTTTGGGAATAAGAGTAAGAATTCAGTGATGGCCTCATGTCAGTAGGGGATCTTGGATATACAATAATCAGAAGACACAGAATGAGGCCAAATTCTAAAACCCACCTGCTGAGGCAGCTTTATTTTATCGGGGGAAAAAATAATCACAGGATAAGGAAAAACTGTAGCTGTGTTATTTATCAAATTGGTAATTTTCAGAAATTTCAGACATTTGTCTAAGATATAGCAACCAGTATTAGCTTGGCCTTCGTGGAAATTGCAGAAAGAGTGACTCGGTAAAGCTTTGGGCCTGGGGTTGGATTTAAGCAGTGAGAGATGTATCAGGAATTTTTCTGAGGCTCGTGAGTATGAACATTGCAACTCTAGTGAGTTGTAGAAGATAAAGAGATTTATTAACTGTTAAGGAGGTTCTCTACCAGGGTTGGGAATTTAGCTCAGAGGTAGAGCGCTTGCCTAGCAAGTACAAGGCCCTGGGTTCGGCCCCCAACCCCGAAAAAAAAAAAAAAAAGAAAAGAAAAAAAAAAAAAAAAGGAGGGTCTCTACCTTCCGTTCTTTTCAAGAACCAATTATAACTGTTAGTTGAGATGTTTACTAAAGTATTAGCAACAAAATTTTATTACTGGACCTTAGAGAAAGGCAGCTGCTGATCCTTTTGTTGGGAGAAAGGGGCTAATAGTCCTTGTATTGATCACTTGAGCCAAATCCTTTTTCAGTGGAAATAAACTGACTTACAGTGTTAAAGAAAATGCTATTCTCTAGAAGAAGACTGGAGTAATTGCTACAGAACTACAACTAGCAATATAGGTCTGTATTAACTATGGTGGTGATAACTACGCCCTATAGCAACAGCAATAGATAAATAATCGTGTAGTCTCATATCTCTGTATTATATGCAATCCTCTGTTGAGTATCCTCATGGAAAAGTGTGGGCACATCATTGCATATGCATAGTTTCTATTAAGTTTAGAAGGATAGATGATTAGAAGGTAATAGGAAAACATTATTTAATAATTACAAAAAAACTACATTCTTTGGTGAAGTCAATGTTCCTCATTAAAAATAAAAATCATTCAATAATCATTGTGTTGAAAAGTATCAGTGCCATAAATAATATGACCTTAGAGTACAACATTGTGATTTAAAGTCCCCAAATGGAAATTTAAGTATTAATAGCCCTAAGATAGATAGGATCTGCTGTGGTGGAAATTGGTATGCTGATAATAATTTACTCATGGTGTCAATCTTGTGAATAGGAGTTAGAATTACAAACTACAGAAAGGTGCTACCTACAAGATGGACTATCTATCCCCAGGCTGCCAGAAATAGACCACCAGTGGCATGGTATGTTATATTAACTATCAATCTAGACAGAAATAGGATACTAAAATGCCTCTATTCTAAACATTTACACTTACACAAAACAGAAAATGGACTTGATCTTTTAAAATGTATATTTTATGGATATTAATATTATATTTGTGTAGGGTTTTACTTTATTATTATTTCTTATGTGTTGCATCAGCTCTGTCCTAACCTCTAGCATTGTGACCTGTGTTGCAAACAGAATATCCTGTCAGAGAAGAGAGAAACAGAATCCACTATACTTCAAGATTTTGGCTGTTTTTTTAAAAAAAGTGGTTATATAAACATAACCATTTGTTTTCATATCAGAACATTGGTGTAAAAACATAAATCCTCACTGTAATCAGCAGAAATTTACTTCATAGACCTTAATGGGGCATTGAAATGTAAGTGGTGGATATTGGAATGAAACTACAATCAACTATGATTTTATTTTGAATGGTCCAGTTCTGAGGTTTGACTCATAGAATGCAAAGGACACTGTCAATAAGACAAAACGGCAGCCAAGAGATTGGGAAGAGATTTTTACCAATCCTAAATCCAATAGAAGGGTAATAACCAATATATAAAAAAAATTCAAGAAGACTCCAGAGAATCAAATATACCTATAAAAATGAGGTACAGAGTTAAACAAAGAATTCCCTACTGAGGAATATCAAATGGCCTCGAAGCATCTAAAGAAATGTTCAACATCCTTAGTCATCAGAAAAATGCAAATCAAAACAACCCTGAGATTCTATCTCACATCAGTCAGAATGGCTAAGATCAAAAACTCAGATGACAGCAGATGCTTTTGAGGGTATGGAGAAAGAGGAAAACTACTCCATTCTTGGTGGAATTGCAAGCTGGTACAACCACTCTGGAAATCAGTCTGGAGGTTCCTCAGAAAATTGGAAATAGTGCTACCTGAGGACCCAGCTATACCACTCCTGGGCATATATTCAAACGATGCTCCAATATATAACAAGGACACATGCTCCACTATGTTCATAGCAGCCTTATTTATTATAGCAATAAGCTGGAAAGAACCCAGATATCCTTCAACAGAGGAATGGATACATAAAATATGGTACATTTACACAGTGAATAAATTACTACTCAGCTACTAAGAACAATGACTTCATGAAATTCTTAGACAAATGGATGGAACTAGAAAATATCATCCTGAGTGAAGTAACCCAATCACAAAAGAACACACATTATATGTAGTCACTGATAAGTGGATATTAGCCCACAAGCTCAGAATATCCAATATACAATTTTCAACCACAAGAAGCTCAAGAAGAAGAAAGTCAAAAGTGTGGTTGCTTCAGTCCTTCTTAGAAGTGGGAATAAAATGCTCACAGGAGGAAATATGAAGATAAAGTGTGGAGTAGAGACCGAAAGAAAGGCCACCCAGAGACTACTACACATGGGGATCCATCCCACATGCCATCACCAAGCCTATTCACTATTGGGGATGCCAAGAGGGGCATGCTGACAGGAGCCCGATATAGGTGTCTCCCATGAGGCTCTACCAGACTCTGACAAATACAGAGGCAGATGCTTGCAACCAACCATTGGACTAAGGACAGGGGCCCCAGTGGAGGAGGTAGAAAAAAGACTGAGGTAGCTGAGGGGATGTGCAACCCCATAGGAAGAACAATATCATACAACCAGACACCCCAGAGCTCCCAGGGACTAAACCAACAACCAAAGATTACACTTGGAGGGACCCATTGCTCCAACTGTATATGTAGCAGAGGATGGGCCTTGACAAGCATCGATAGGAAGAGAGGTCATTGGTCCTGTGAAGGCTCGATGCCCCAGTGTAGGGGAATGCCAGGGCGGCGAGGCAGGGGGAAGTGGATGGGTGGGTAAGGGAGCACACTCATAGCAGCTGGGGGCTTGGGGAGCGGGATAGCATAGGGGGTTTCCAGAGGGGAAACCGGGAAAGGTTATAGCACTTGAAATGTAAATAAAGAAAATATTCAATAACAAAGGTATTTAATAAAAGAATGCATGGCAGCCCTCCTGTACTGATTTTACATGTTTCATAAAGTATGACTTAACCTACAAATCATTATTCAAAGTACAAACCATTAAAATACATTTTTTATTATTAGAAACTGAGGACTCATGTGGAAAAGAATGTTTTCCTGGGTGAAAGGGCCAAAGGGTGTGTGTGTATGTGTGTGTGTGTGTGTGTGTGTGTGTGTGTGTGTGTGTGTGTGTAGTGCAATAGAACAAAAATCAGTGAGCATCTCCAGCCAAATTCCACAGAAGATAGCTCTTGTGCAGAACCCACAGGGAAGTGCTGGGGCCAAACACATTTCAGAACTGTAGAACAGGTAATAAGCTGCGGTGCTGACATTCTCTCATCCTTCAGGCACTACTTAAATTGTCAGTATTAAGCGTACACTTATGCATTTGAAAATAAATAAATCCCAAGGACCAGAGAGATGGTTCCATCAGTAGTGAAGTGATGAGCAGGTCCAATGCTCAGCACCCATGAAAAAGCAGAGCCTGGTATTGTGTGTCTGGACCTGCATTGCTTGACAGGGAGACAAGCAATTTCCTGAAACTTGCAGGCTGGGTAGCTGGATTACACTAGATACCTCCAAGTTCATGCACAGACCATACAGCAGAAAAATATGGTGGAGAATAACTGAAAGGAACATATGATGGTGTCCACAGATTTTCACATACATGCACGCACACATGTATACATTCACATGAATATATATATATATATATATATATATATATATGTCAGACATACAAAGGTAAATTTCCAGTGAAACTAAATAACATTGAGATCAGTCATTTTCAAAGATTTCACAAGACAATGAATAAAATCAATCAGAATATAAATCCCACTAAGTGTACAAGAGTAAGATCTAATACGTCCGGTTGCTTTGAAAATGTTCTGTTATGGTTAAGACCAGGATTTGTCAGGCCACATAAATCCAAACATTGCACACTACTAAGTCAATATGCAATTTGGCAAAAATTAAAGTTTGGGATTTTCATTTGTTCAGTGGTTAAATGAAGAGCATTTTAATGAGAAGACCTGTGTAGGAAAAATACCCACATTTGGATAAATGGATATGCACATGCACTTTTTGTATTTTATTTTATTTTTTGAATTTATTTATTTTTATTTTAATCCTTTCTTACAGTCCAGACTTCACTCTCCTCCCAGTAGAAAGTGGGCATACACAGAATGATTCCATGATTTTTGGGTACAAGGTTGATATAGGCTTGGAAGTGAGAGCACATCCCAGTGAAGTCTTTGAGAGAACCATGCTAATTCACAGTCACAGAAAGGTAACAAGAAACACATTTTGTTGAAAGATAATTAGTTTAGATAAAATGTGATGGATTTAATGTATTGGGTTGGTGCTCTAAGCTGAAAAGACAAATGACTACATAGTAGCTTAAAGAAAATATGTTTATTACCTTCTTAGTGTTCAACCAGACCCTTGACGGGTCAGTCCCTTGCTGTTTGCCTCGGCAATAGAGAAGCTTCCTCATATCAGCTTTCCTCATGCACTGAGATCCTCTTACTTTTGTTTCCACTTGTTCATTTCTTGATGAGTCCCTCCAAAATATTCTCTCTGTCATAAGTTCAAGTAAACATCGACCTTCGGCAACCATGGATGGTTGAATGTGTCTAATCAATACTTTGAGAGGGGAGTGAAATTACAGACAAACGCCTAAGATGTGATATGAAAAGATGTATCAATTCAAGGAAGGTTATATGGAGAAAAGTTAAACAACAGAGGTCTTGGCAAGATAAAGTCTTAATGAAAATATCTGTATTTCATCTACAGAAGTTCATGCAGACATTGGCATGGAGGGAGTAAAATAAGAGATTATGATGATTGAAGTGGTTTTCTATTCAGAGAGGAATAGACTTGTAAATGATGGAAACGATTAACAGTAATGAGAAGAGAAATAGAGAAACCTGTGAGGCTCAGACAAGCCTTTCCCTATGCACATAACTGAAAGTCTTACTTTATGTTTTTCTGTGGGTTTTGCCCTCTGTTGAGAAGAAAGCTGAGTTGTTAAATACCCAATATCAATCACCTCAAAGAAAGAGAGATTAGTGAGACACCATGATTCACTTGGAGACGGTATTATACTAAATATACATGTAACATACACTACACCACACACACACACACACACACACACACACACACACACACACACACACACACACACACACACACACACACACACACACACACACACACACACACACACACACACATATACACCACAAAGGACACAAGGCATTCAGGATATTGAATCCTTTCTATTACACCCTAGAAAGAAATGACTCATCAGATGGGAATAATCAGAACCTTATTTAGAGTTGAATGGAAGATAGTATTGTCCACTGTATTGAGAGAACCATTGTTAGGAGATGAGGTAGGTTAGAGGAAATGGACTCTGGAAGCAAGAAACAATCCTGACTGTGCAGTGTCTCTGTTTTGCATATGCCAGTCTTGACTCTTGGGCCAATAAAGTACAACCCTGGTGCTTTGTATCTTTTAATCCATCCTCTGTCACCAAGTTGCAAAAAACCTGAACCCCAACAAAGAAAATGCAGATAACAGGAGATAGTCCGTACCTATGAGAAGAGCTGTAAGTAGCAAGCATTGGTCTAGAAGTAACATGGCAAATTACATTGTCTGAGGTTATGATTTTAAAGATATAATCATGAAATATTAAATGAATTGTAGCAGTGTCAGTGAATTACTCTGTGTCCCTGGATGCATAATACAATATTCAGAAAGGTGTTGAGGTGTATACTCCAATGAAATCTTTCTGTAGCTTTTATGTAAGCTGCACATTTTAAAATGATGCTAGAATACAATTGAACACCTTTGGGCTTTTTATTCTCTTTTCTTCAGCTACTCTTAGAGCACCCTTTGATTTCAAAAGTGCATCGCTCCTGGAATGAGAAGTGGCTGGCAGAAAGTTTCATGTTTTGAAGCCTGGGTTATGAATTGGATTTTTAATTTGCAGATAATAATTTGACCTATGGACTTCAGCATTGTTCAGCTATACCTGAGATAAATACAGAGAAGCAGCCTCTGACTTTTAACCACATTTGCTGAGTCCATATACTTGACCATGTTATTAAACAGGCCAACGGCCCAAGAAGAGTCAATAAGGGACAGATGCCAAGTACAATGGCTCCTTTCTTTGTAGAAGAGAATGGTGTCAGGCGATCATGTATGCTTTTAGTCAAAAAAAAATTTCAAGACAATACTGTTCTTACTAAGAAAACTGTTTGTGCTTCAGATTTATTCATCCAGCTTATGTATAGGATAAAATTTTGGGGTTATTTTTGTTTTTGTTTCTTTCTCAATTGTTTGTTTGGTTTGATTTGTTTTTTGATGTATTTCTTTCAGTTTGGGGGAACTTTGAATGATTTTAGGTTTCCCTGCAACATGGTGGTGTGGTTAAGGCACTAACCTCTCTTTCCTGTTCTCTGACTGCATATATCCTGATTCAGTGTCCTAGTGGTCATGGGTTAAATTTTAAGTCTATAGCCCAAACTAGTCAATGAAAAAGTGTAAATATTTATGATGTGATTGCTTGAGTTGGGAGAATAGTTTACTAACACATTTGCAATAAAATGTAGGTATCATACAATTCACATAGGCATCGATACACATTGGCTCAGGATTTATTCTCTATTTTCACTCATTTCTCACCATGGCTACAGAACATCCCCCTTGGACAGGGTCTAAATGCCAGATTTCCTCTGTTGCTGCTGTTTTTGTTGTTGTTTGTTGCAGAAGAGGTACTAGGACTGATTATCTCTCCTGAGAATTCCCACAGCCCTTTCCTGGTTATATCATTTATTCTCCTAAAACCTTATGTCTGTAGTAAAACATTTTTTAGTAAACTTCAATTTTGCTTTTTGAAATAAGAGAGAGATGTGATTCTGACCATTAATATTGGAAGTTAATGTCTTTACAGTAGGATAGGTTAGCCAACCCATTCAAAGCAGAGCATCAAAATACAACATGGAAGATAAAAGTAACTCATAAATCCTGACTTCCATGTCAGCTCTGTGTTGGAATCCTGACGTAGGTCCATGGTAAACACAGCAAGTGCTCTTAATTGAAGAATCAAGACAGACATATACATCATCAAATTTTTGAAAAATTTAAAATAATATTAGGTTAGAATCAACTATTAATAATATTTTAGTGTTTTATCCTATTTCCATATACAAAATTATATTAGAATCTTACAGTATAAATATATATCCTCATTTTAAATCATTTGGTTCCTTGTAATTTTTAAACCATCCCTCATTGTGATACATATTTTATTAGTATGATATTTTATAATGATTCCCTATTATTAGTTTTGACTTCTGCTTATATATTTAGATAAATTTGATCTGCCATGGTTAGTTTTTGTCATCCGGACACAACCTAAAAATTCTTGGGAAAAAGAAATCTCGATTGAGGAATGTCCTCTATCAGATTAGCTGGTGAGCGTGTTTATTGGAACATTTTTCTTTCTGTTTTTTTTTTCATTATTATTGTTGTTGTTGTTTATTGATGTAAGAAAGAGATGTTGATGAGAGAAGTGCCATGCCTAGGCAAATATGCCTTGTCTATATAAGAATATTAACTAAGCAATCCATGGGAAGTAATCTAGTAAGCCCCAACCTTCCATGGTCTGTACTTCAGTTCCCTCCTCTAGATTACTGCCATGGCTTCCCTTCACCATGAACCATGTCCTGTAGGTCAAATAAGCCCCTTCCTCTTTCCTGTCTTGAGCTGCTTCTGATCATGGTGTTTATCACAACTATAGAAAGTACACTAGAACACTTTTAATAACATGGTAATATTTTACAGTGATTCCCTATTATTAGTTATGATCTATTGTTAGATACTTAGGTTAGTTTCATGTTTGTCAGTTTTATGTTGCTGTAATAAACATTCTTTATGAAAGTCTTTGCCCACTTGGGGAGATGAGGGTACTTGGAAACAAAATTACTGAGACAAAGAAGAGAACATAAAATATTTGATGAATATTGAATGCCATAAAGTCCATAAATGATATGACGATTTACATTTGTGATACCTTGCTATTTTTCACTGTGATATACTAACCAAATTATAACAATATGAGTTTCCTCATTCAGCCCAAAGTTTGGGAACCAACAAATCTTCTTTTATTTTCTCACAGTCCTCCTTTTTCCCCTCTTCCTCCACATCATTGTTGCTGTCTCATTCATGCCCTTCTCATTGGAAACTAATTCCTGCTAAAAGCTATTCTTCGTTACAAACATCCTTCACAAAGTCAGTAATAGTTTCTTAATATCAAAGTGAAGATTATTTTCCTTTGTCTTACTTAAAAATCTCTGGCATTAAGTTCTACACTCTTCCTCTGATTTACTATGTATTCTATTACTCCTACAACAGCTACAAGAAGCCCAAAATTTGGGTATTTGTCATATTTTAATGTTGCATGGTAAAAATATGTCTAAAAGTAGCAAAATTATTTATATGGTATTAATACTACTATAACATGCAAAGTTCACCAGTTTCCATCAGAGACCCTGTTTATTACTGAAGCAGCCTGCCTGCGTCTCCTCCAGCCTCTCAAGCACATTCTCTGATATAATTTATTCATTGAAGGATATAGTGTGTTTCCTGCCTCGGGGCTTTATTTTCATCTCCTTACAATATACAAAATTAAGCCCTAAAGACAATAGTATTGTATATATTTCAAATACTTTTCAATGGATATTTATGATTTCTATTTTGTGCATTCTAACAGGGTCCTATGCATTGATTGTGAGCATTGCAAAGAATGTAAACCAATTGAAAAATGTTGGTGGAATGCATTTCTACTGAGACAGCTTTATCAATCTAAGTTGAAAACATGATTCAAAAAGTCTGGGATAACCCGTTTCTGCTTCTGTTGAGCACTGTTTCAGTTGCTGTTCTTTTGTTTTGTTTTCATTGTTGTAGTTACTGACAGTAGTTTTTTTGTGAAAGATAAAATAATGTGTATTTTAAATGTTTAATTAGCCAAGATAGTTTATATTCAAGACATATCATGAATGTTAGGTGCATATGTAAACCATGTGGTAATTATCTCAATTAAATTAACATGCCCATCAGCCCCCGGATCTGGACTGAAGTTCTAGCTCTTGTTCATTTCAAAATCAGAACTTCTTTAATATGAGGATGTTTATATTCGTGGGAGGGAGCTCTGGGTCTTGTTTAGGGAAATAAAGGAGTGGATCTTGGGGAAAAGTGAGACAGGAGTAGGTTCTGGAAGGTGTAGAGAAGCAGACAAGACTGCAGGGTGGATGTAGCATATGTAAAGAATATTTTTAAAAAATATATCTGAATTTTCTGTTTGTGCACTCATCAGCCCCTGACCTCTGCCATTCCACCTCCCAATCCCCTATGCTTGTTTTGGAGGCATTCCACGTATAAAGATGCTTATTCAATTTTTATTTTTGAATCTTACCTAGTATACTTAGAATAATTAAAATTAATTTTATATATTCCCTTATAATCACATGATACTTGTAACTGAAGCACTTGAAATATTCTAAAAGTTTAGGTTATCATGTGTTCATCTGTTTTTCTTAATGAATGACAGGATTTCCCTGATTTTTATGACTGACATTGCTGGTGGTTGTGTATACACATACATGAAGATACACATATACATAGACATACACAGTGACTTTATTCATTCATCTGTAGGACTTCAGGTTCTTTCCAGGTCTTGGTTTTGTGAACTATGACAATGATCAAGGAGATGTTGGTCTGTTTGACATACACCTAGAATTTTTACTCCTGAATAGTGTAGTAGTTCTCTGTTGTTTTTAGTTTTTCAGAAATATTTTCCATTCTGAGTTCCATAGTGTCTACACATATCTACATTCCTACTAGCAGCACACAAGTAATCCCTTCCCCATGTATCTCTACATATGTGTGTATTTTTTTTTTTTTTTTTTGGTTCTTTTTTTTTAGGAGCTGGGAACCGAACCCAGGGCCTTGCGCTTCCTAGGTAAGCGCTCTACCACTGAGCTAAATCCCCAGCCCCGTGTATTTCTATATGTGTATCTGTGTGTTGCGTGTGTGCGTGTGTGCATGAGAGACAGAGAGAGAGAGAGAGAGAGAGAGAGAGAGAGAGAGAGAGAGAGAGAGAGAGAGAGAAGAGAGAGGGGGGCGAAAAAGAGAGTTAATTTCAGTTTCATTCACATAACTGGGAAGAAAGGACCTCAGCAAAATATGCAGTACATGCATATATCCAGAGGAGCATTTTCTGGATCACTGCTTGGTGCAGGAAGACCAAGCTCACTGTGGTCAATACTATCCCTAGGTAGATGTGTTGGAAATGTATTAAATACTATGGCTGGATTCTGTTTGGGAGAATTTTATTGAGTATTTTGGCATCAATAATCATAAGGGAAATTGGTATGAAGTTCTCTTTCTTTGTTGGGTCTTTGTGTGATTTGGATATAAGCATGTTCCCTCTGTTTCTAGTTTGGGAAATAGTTCGAAGAGTATTGGTATTAGGTTGTCTTTGAAGGTCTGATAGAATTCTGCACTAAACCCATCTGATCCTGAGATCCTGATCCTGGCCTTTTCTTCCTTTTCTTTTCTTTTTTTTTTTTTTTTTTTTTTTTTTTTGTTGTTGGGAGACTTTTAATGACTGCTTCTTTTTCTTTAAGGGTTATGGGACTGTTTAGATGTTTTATTAGAACCTGATTTAACTATGACACAAAGTCTAGAAAATTGTCCATTTTCTCCAGATTTTCCAGTTTTGTTGAGTATAGACTTTTGTAGTAGGATCTGATAATTTTTTTAATTTTCTCAGTTTCTGTTTTTATGTCTCCATTTTTATTTCTGATTTTGTTAATTTGAATATTTTCTTTGTACCTTCTGGTTAATCAGGCTACAGGTTTATCTATCTTGCTAATTCTCTCAAAGAACTAGACCTTGGTTTTGTGGATTCTTGTACAGTTTTCCTTGTTTCTACTTAGTTTATTTCAGCCCTGAATTTGATTATTTCCTGACATCTACTCTTCTTGGGTGTATTTGCTCTTTTTGTTCTACAGCTTTCATGTGTGCTGTTAAGTTGCTAGTGTATGCTGTCTCCAATTTCTTTATGAAAGCACTCAGAGCTATGAGATTTCCTCTTAGCGCTGATTTCATGGTATCTCATAAGTTTGGGTGTGTTCTGCCATCATTTTCAATAAATTCTTAAAAAGTCTTTAATTTCTTTCTTAATTTCTTCCCTGACCAAGTTATCCTTATATAGGAGTTGTTCAACTTACATGTATATGTGGGGTTTCTGTTGTTTTTGTTGTTATTGAAGACCAGCATTATTCTATGGTGATCTGATGGGATTAATGGAATTATTTCAATCTTCTTGTAGTGGTTGAGGCTCTTTTGCATCTGATTGTATGGTCAGTTTTGTAGAAGGTATTGTGAGGTACTAAGAAGAAGGTATATTCTTTTGTTTTAGGGTGAAATGTTATGTAGATATCTGTTAAATCCATTTGGTTCGTAACCTCTGTTAGTTTCACTGTGTCTCTGTTCAGTTTCTGTTTCCATAATCAGTCCATTGGTTAGAGTGGGGTGTTTAATTCTCCTATTATTATTGTGTGAAGTTCAATGTGTTCTTTGAGCTTCAATAATGCTTCTTTTACAACTGTGGGTGCCCTTGCATTTGGGGCATAGATGTTCAGAATTGAGAGTTCCTCTTGGTAGATTTTTCCTTTGGTGAGTATTTAGTGTCCTTCCCCATCTTCAGTTGAAAGTCTATTTTACTGAATATTAGAATGGCTACTCCAGCTTGTTTCTTGAGACCATTTGCTTGGAAATTTTTTTCTAGCCTTTTATTTTGAGGTACTGTTTTTCATTGTCACTGACATGTGCTTCCTCTACACAGCAAAATGGTGGGTCCTGTTTATATATCCAGCCTGTTAGTCTATGTCTCTTTATTGGAGAATGAGTCAATTGATTTTGAGAGATATTAAGGAGCAATGATTATTGCTTCCTGTTATTTTTGTTGTTAGAGGTGGAATCATGCTTGCATGGTTCTCTTCTTTTGAGTTTGTTATGAGATTAGTTTCTTGCCTTTTTCTGTTGGGGGGAATGTAGTTTCCCTCCTTGTTTTGGAGTTTTCTTCCCAAACAAGTTTTGGTCAGCATTTTGTCATAAACTAGACTTCTAACCAGTGTGGTACATGGCAATTGAATGCTGCATTTTTGTGTTAATCTTTCATCAGTCTAAGGTGTGTAAATACTCTCTCTATTCTGCATTGTGTATTTTTGTTTTATATTTGCTTTATAGAAACTCTGTTATTTGATGTTGCTTCACTGTTTTTTATGGTTCCTGTGTTTTAGAACACTATTCAATGATTTGCTGTCAAAAAAAAACCAATGTCAGTGAACTTTCCCCTGATGTTATCTTCTGCATGCTTTATTCTTTAATATTTTTCATTTAACTTTTGTATACTTGAAAAATATTTTTAAAGTGGAAGAAAAGGGTTCAGTCTCACTCATTTGCATGTAGATACATTCTCTTCTACAAATAAGCATTAACTTTTTCTTCTGTCTCTTCTGCATGTGTTTCCGTGTTTCTCAAATTTCAATGTACTACTTATACTTTAATGTTTTCATAAGTCTCTCTGTTGCTCTACATGCTGGCTCAGGACCAACATTGAGTGCATATAATGAGCACAGTCATGTTACCCAGTACTACACTGCAAATGCAAAGATTGTAGTAATCTAGCTTCATTTATTCTCAAGATTCTTTTAAAATTTATCTATTATGCCTGCAAAACTCTTATCCATATATTGCGGTTTTCAGGGTGTATAGTACCAACTTCCTAGTCAAACTTATTACTATGTATTTTATTCATGTCATACTCTTGTAAATGAGTTTATTTTCCTGATTTTTAATTTATATTAATATTGTATCCTACAGCTTTACTGAATGAGTTATCAGTTCTAAAGGTCTTGTCATGATATATTTATCATTATCTACATGAAAAAGATAATGTCCATGGAAACTGGAGACAGATTGCTTCCTTTTTTTTAATCTTTATTAAATTGGGTATTTCTTATTTACATTTCCTATGTTATTCCCTTTCCCAGTTTCCATGCCAACATCCCCCTAACCCCTCCCCCTCCATTTCTATATAGGTGTTCCCCTCCCAATCCTCCTCCCATTGCTGCCCTCCCTCCAACAATCCCGTTCACTGGGGGTCCAGCCTTGGCAGGACCAAGGGCTTCCCCTTCCACTGGTGCCCTTACTAGGCTATTCATTGGAGCCCAGGGTCAGTTCATGTATAGTCTTTAGGTAGTGACTTAGTCCCTGGGAGTTCTGATTGGTTGGCATTTTTGTTCATATGGGGTCTCAAGCCCCTTCAGCTCTTTCAGTCCTTTCTCTGATTCCTTCAATGGGGGGTCCCGTTCTCAGTTCAGTGGTTTGCTGCTGGCATTTACCTATGTATTTGCCATATTCTGGCTGTGTCAGGTTACTTTCTAATTTTATTTTATTTTCATTCTCTCTCTCTCTCTCTCTCTCTCTCTCTCTCTCTCTCTCTCTCTCTCTCTCTCTCTCTCCCTCTCTCCTCTCTCCCTCAATCCTTTCTCCCTTTTTTATTTATTGCCATTTATTATATCCAAATTATTATAACAATATGCTTGTAAAAGGTAGATGTGAAGAATGGAACCCTTGGACTGAGGATATAACTCAGCTGGTAAAGATTATGCCACTTAGAAGTTCTGGCACCATAACCTATGTTAAAAGACAGCAACAAAATGCTATGAGTGGGTTGTACATTCTCAAGTATCACAAATCAGGCAGGAGTCAGTACTAGCAACCTTAGCCTATCTTGTAAGCTTCAGGCCAGTACAAGATTTTGTTTACACAAATATAAGAGGAACTCCTTGCTTTGTTTCCTATTTTATTAGAAATGATAATAGTGTTTTCCCTTAGAATATATTAGCTGTGCATTTTTTTTATAAATGACCTTTACTTTGTCGAGACACAATTCTTCTATAGCTAAGTTACTAACATTTTTAAAATAACAAATGCTTAATGAATTTTGGCAAAAGTGTTTTCACAGTAGTTGACAAGGTCATATAAAGCTTACCTTTTACCATATGACATGTCATAGATTTTATTTACATTGCTTGACACATGCTTGTATCCAAAGTTAAGTCTAACTTGATTGCGATGGGTACAAATCCTATTAATGGGCTTTTCTATTTTATTTTTAGTATATTACTGAATAATTTACAAGACCACCTTATCATTATTTTCATGTAGCATTTTCATAACCCTCATGATGGTGTCTGTGGTGTGTGTGTGTGTGTGTGTGTGTGTGTGTGTGTGTGTGTGATGGCATTAGATGAGTGTGTCTGCTGTAGAAGAACAACTTTGGTGAATAGATTTTTGTTGTTCTATAGTGGCATCTACAGACACAACCCTGATTGCCGGTCTGGTCCACCAAACACTTTGCCTTGGTGAGCTGAAGTGATTGCACCACTTTTCAAGCATTGATATGAGCATAAATACTGATCATATAAGCTGAGTTTGGAAGTGCTTCATGTTCTTTACATTGCAGAGAGAACTTGAAGAGCATTGACCTTCATCCCACCCTAAATATTTGGTTGTGCTCCCCCATGATACCTCCTGGCTATGCTTTACATTACTGCTTTTTGTGTGGTTAAATTGTTGATCTAACTTTCCTACTATTATTCTGAACTAGTCTAATGTTCCTTATGATTCAACCACATTAATGTATACCTTTCTGGGAAGTCATCCATTTCCCCTAAGTCACTTAACAAATTTGGTATGGACCCAGGAAGATCCTATGGTCCCATGTATTTCTTTAGTACTATTTTAATGCCATTTTTTAACATTTTAGTTTCTCCTATGTGAGTCTACTTTTTTTCCCCAAAAAAGTGGCTAAAGGGTTGTCAGTTTTTATCTTTCTGAAATTATTACTTGGTTCTACTGTTTTTTTTAAATTGTCTTCCTGTTATTTTTAACTTCATGACTTACTCTTTTTAATTTCTCAGATTTACATGAAAACCAGATATGCACGAATAAAGTCGCTAAATAATATAACAAAGTAGTTTGTATTTTGTTCAGATGACAAAGATGTTCCCTGGAGTTCACAGATTTTAGAAACAAGCTAGATTTCTTCCCTAATCAACTCTGAAACTATGGAAAAAGAAAAGCTCTCCCCCATTATTCATTGTTTGATTTTCCAAGTAGGCACATTCATGCAGTTTTGAATACATGGCATATCTTTACATTAAGGAATTAAGCTGTATACAAAACCAACTTTCCCACAGAAAATAGTGAATAAATGGAAATAATTAAGAGCAAGCTGGTTAATATAGTGCATTATTGGTTTTGTTTGCCTCAATAATAGATCCTCCAAAGGGAGCACAGGCCATAATCCCAGCCCGTGAATCCATGCTCTCTTAGTATTTGAAAACGAACTCTAGAAATCTTCCACTGATAATCAACATTATTTTACAAACACTATAGATGCTTTTGTAAACCATTAAGAGGTATTCATATGATTATATGCATTTTAATTGTATAGATTATTTTAACCCCTTAAGGTTATCCCCAAAATATATAAATATGTCCAGATAGCACAAGTTAACTACACAAAGTTGGCTTCTAGATACAATGCTCAGATTTGTTACTCTAACTCTTTTGTAGATAAAAAGTAAAAATGTATCTACTTATTACTTTAACACGGAGGTGATATTCCTGAGAATCATAATATGTTTTTAAAAGAAGAGAAAATATTGAATAACCAAAAGCTATCTCTTGGTTTCATGTCTTGAATTATTAACTATTTTTCATTTG
This sequence comes from Rattus rattus, assembly GCF_011064425.1. NCBI lineage: Eukaryota > Metazoa > Chordata > Mammalia > Rodentia > Muridae > Rattus > Rattus rattus. The sequence goes on along the minus strand of NC_046159.1, from coordinate 95,007,289 downwards.
AGCACATTTTTTTTATTAACTTGAGTATTTCTTATATACATTTCGAGTGTTATTCCCTTTCCCGGTTTCCGGGCAAACATCCCCCTCCCCCCTCCCCTTCTTTATGGGTGTTCCCCTCCCCACTCTCCCCCCCCCTTGCAACCCTCCCCCCAACAATCTAGTTCACTGGGGGTTCAGTCTTAGCAGGACCCAGGGCTTCCCCTTCCACTGGTGCTCTTACTAGGATATTCATTGCTACCTATGAGGTCAGAGTCCAGGGTCAGTCCATGTATAGTCTTTAGGTAGTGGCATATACAGCCATCCAATTAGACAAGATGGATGAAGCTAAGAAGTGCAGGCAGACAGGAGCCGGATGTAGATCGCTCCTGAGAGACACAGCCAGAATACAGCAAATACAGAGGCGAATGCCAGCAGCAAACCACTGAACTGAGAATAGGACCCCAGTTGAAGGAATCAGAGAAAGAACTGGAAGAGCTTGAAGGGGCTCGAGACCCCATATGTACAACAATACCAAGCAACCAGAGCTTCCAGGGACTAAGCCACTACCTAAAGACTATACATGGATTGAGCACATTTTTAAAATTTATTGAGCCATGATCCATTTGAAACTTTTAAAGTTAATTTACAGTGATTTTCTTTGATAACCACTGAAGGCATACTTGCAGGGACACATGATTACTCCAATTAAAGATGGATACACTTTTTATTATTTCATTTTTAATTTTAAATGCATGTTCCTCTGTGAATCATGCCTAAGAATGCACTGAAGTTCCAGTTGCTAAAGATATACAGACCATTGTAGATGGTCTAATGTGAGTTCTGGAAATCAAACTTAGGTCCTCTACAAGAACAGTACCTGTTCTTAACCACTGGGTATTCTCAGTCCCTGAATACAAATCATTTATGTCGGATTAACTGATGAGAAGAGTAGCAAGTGATATACTGCTTTTTTTATTTGACAATAACAATTCTAAGAATTTACTCTAAGTTTCATAACAAATGGATTTAAAAAGAATTTCTCATATTGTACAAATGTCAGGCTAACCATGAAAAAACCTTTAGATAATACTGTATCGCCTTCTCAAGACACATGCATTTGCAGGTGATTTTTCAGTACTACTTTGGCTTCTAAATAACTGTGATATATTAAAGGGTTAGTAAAATTTTAATGGCCATATTTTATTTGCTGCTAAATGACATTAAGTCAATGAAATTATTTGTCTACTATTTCTTATCTCTCAATTTGGAAAGGCAAAACTAAATGTTAACACATATAAACCCATGTGGATGAACCCATGTGGATATATATATATATATATATATATATATATATATATATTAAATTTATCAAAATTTATTTATTTATTTTAAATTTATCAAAATATAAGTAAGGGTGACTTTTGCATTCACAAATTGAATATTAAACCATAGTCCAGTGAATATAAAAGCAGCACAAATTGCACTTGTGGCTTTTGTTTTTGTTTCTTCCTTTTTGTGTAGGGGAAGGTCATAAGGCTGGGAGAAAGGAGGATTGGGAAGTGAATATGATTGGGGTGCATTATGTGATATTCCAAAATAATCAATAAAAACATTATGTTTGAAAAAAGGTAGAAAGTAAAGGCAGGTTATCTAATACCAAAATGGGCTAAAACGAAATCAAATAAAATGTTTACAGTGTCAGAAATTAAATGGGGAGAGAGCATAATCCAGACAATGGTTGTCAGGTAAGCAGAAGAATGTGTTTCAAACACGGAGCATTTGCTAAAAGCTAAATATGGTAAATTGTTTTAATTCAAGTGCTGGAAAGGGGCTGGGTAGGCAGATTCTAGGAGATAGATCAATGACCTATCTAACTGAATCCTTGAACCTTAGATCCCACTGAGAAACCTTTGAAAGCCCCAAGGTAAGCAAACCAAAAAAGGAATCAAAAATACAAAAATTAAAAGACTAAAATGTAAAAAAAAAAGACTAAAATGTAAAATCAGAAGAAAACAAATAAAAATCTAGAGAAAAATAATTTATTGATCAAAATTAATTTCAATTTGGTATTCAAAACACTTGAAAATTAAAGGTTGGAGAGATAATACAACAGGTAAGAGTTCTAGCTGCTCTTCCAAAGGACCTGAAAACAAGTCCCAGGTCCCACATGAGGGACTATGTCCTCTGTAACTCAGTCCCAGGAGTCCCAACGCCCTCTACTGGTCTCAGTTGACTACAGGCTTAGATTAATTTTTTTTAAGATTTATTAATTATATATAAGTACACTGTAGCTGTCTTCAGACACATCAGAAGTGGGCATCAGATCTCATTACAGATGGTTGTGAGCTACTATGTGGTTGTTGGGATTTGAACTCAGGACCTCTAGGAAGAGCAGTCAGTGCTCTTAACCACTGAGCTATCTCTCCAGCTCTAGATTTTTTTCAAAACTTTATTTAGGTTTGTAAATGATTTAACTTCCCTTCCAACCTAACAATCAGAAGTAGGGGGGAAAGAAGGTTAATATGAATAGGTGTTGTGCACATGTTTAGAAGTAGTTCTTTGGGGGACAATTTTGCTCATTATGGTCAGGATACCAGCCGTCCTGTTCAGTAGCAAATACCAAACATGAATCAGTAGTGACAACAAAACAGGATCCAGTAGAAATAGCAAAGTTCTGCTGAATCAGCAAAAAGCAGCAGAAAGCAGCCAGAATCTGAAGGAATAAAATGGGAAGAAACGAAGGGTTGCACGACATAGCAATGCAAGAGCATTTTCTCATTTTGTGGGGTCCATTCACATTCTTTCCAGGGGTCCTTTCATTTATCTCTTTTCAGCAAAACATCACATGCCCTCCCACAAGACAGTTTTCAGAAAAATATCACATGACACATCTGAGTTTTTAAAGAAACTAGAAATTTTCACCTTAGTTGACAACAACAGGCACACACATGGTATGCAGATACACAGGCAAGCAAAATACCCCTGTACATTTAAAAAAAGTTGGCAATCGATATACACATGTAAAGCTAAATAAATAAGCATGAGGTAGTTAAATGTTTCCATATTTTTGTGTGATCTCTCTTTTTTTTTACTCCGTGATCTCTCTTTTTAATAAACTTTCTGTTTTTCATTTCCTCCCCTGTTCCTTGTAACAAATAACTACTTGTTCTTGTACTAGACAGTTTTGTGAATTGGTCAGTTGTCTCAGAAGAAAGAGATAGGGGCTCATCTTTAACCCCAGATTCAAATGGCATCAGTAGACAATGTTGCTAATGGTGCATGATGCTTTTAGCCTTTATTTCAGTATTATACTAGTGCCACTTCATTACTTTTTAAAAGGATTTGATTTGCCTATTAAGTAGTTCATCGAATCTTCTTACTGTTAAGTCTCTGGAGACAGACTATTGGGCCTTTGATGTATTTTTCATGTCTCCATAATAAAAAAAAACATTTTAAAACAAGTTAAGGAGATGTTTAAAGATTTACAATTTTTAAGAATCTTTTGTTTTTAAAAAATAAAAATTAATCGTGGGAACGGACAATAAGGGCTTTGGAGTCAGACTTGGCAGGGTTCAAACTAATTTTATTTAGGCTTTGTTCAGTCACCTGAATCTACGTTTAGAAGTGTGCATAACTCAAGAGTCTTTATAGGGATAGAACTGTAAGACTAGTGCTCTAACAGATGATTAATATAAACTTCTGTTATTACCACTTTGTTTATGGGTCTATGGCTAAAAGTTAGCATCTTCCATATTGAAGAGTTCACATAGTAAGATTGGAAAAATGAAAGGCATCAGTAAGTATCCAAAAGTTATAGAAAAGTAATTTAACAGCTTTAAAATTGATCTTTAAAGCACTTAGCAACTCTAGTAAACATACTTAAAATTTATGAAATCTATTATTTATTAAATATGTATTATTACATTTATTAACTTTATTTTATCTTTAAATATTCATAAATGAATATCTTTCTTTTTATTTCTCTCTTCCTGTTGTCATCATGAGCTCTTGCTCAAATCCCAGGTCAGCAACTTACATTCCTACAGCCCTGCTATCTATCCACCTCATTGTTCATCCACAGTCAAATGACTTAAGCCAGTTCACCTACACCTTCTGTTCTCACTTTAGTAACCTTAGAGCTCCCATAAACTTTCATGCAGCCAGTATCATGAGATTTTATCCAGAAAATAAGATAGAGTTAACATTTCACTTTAAGTAGAACTTTCCAGATGTTAAAGCAGTGCCTATGGACAAGTGTTGAAACTCTGTTGCTCCCTGAGTCTTTTGTTTTCTGGATAAATTTCCACAATTTTCTCTTGTTGTTATTTTCATTGAGGGGATGCAGTTTATCCTTGAACCATAAAGAATGTATTAGAGAGTATAGAAAAACAGCACTAACATATACATACACACACGCACACGCGCACACACACAATATATATATATATGTATATATATGTAAATATATATACACATATATATATACATACATACACACACACACACACACACACATATATATATATATATATATATATAATTTATAGAGGATTATGCTACAGACAATTGTTGGTTCAGCATCAATGGATTCAACCAATCATAAACTGAAAAGACTTGGGAAAAATTAAATTTGCTAAATACAATAGATTTCTTTCTTGTCCCATTTTCTAAACAATACATTATAAAAAGTATTTGCATAGAATTAACATTGTATTAAGCATAGAAAATAGTCTTCAGGCTATTTAAAGTACATGAGGAAATGTAAGCACACAGGTTACTTTGGATCAGAAGTTTCATTACATAAAGGATTTGAGCATCTGTGGATTTTTGGGTTCCGAGGGGGTATACTGAATGCAATCCCCGGTGCTTTCCCAGGGACTAATATGTTTACAAGCCCATCTGTCTCACCACCATCCCCTAGTGTTGTTTCCTCCTCATTTAGAGGCTATGGAGGTGGAAGTACTATAAATATTTTCTGTTTGTAGCAAAACACACCCACAATAATTGTGGCAAAATAGTTTCATCTTGCCAGTATCTGCATCCTGGCACAAATCTCCCTTCTTCTAAAACAAATCCTGTAGTTACCATGGATATCCAGGGAAAGTGTGTTGTGTGTAATACAGTGAGTAACAAATAACTTGCGAAGCACCTGTTGGTGTCTGAGGAGGGCCTGGTGTTTAGGACTGGACTAAATCAAGTGTGGAGAGTGTTGAACAGAGGAGTGAGTCACTCGGTCTGTGTGTATAAGTTTCAGGAAAATTATGGAGTTCACAGGAGACAGCTGAGATATATTTGCTATTTTTCCTATATTGATCTTGAGATTAATCCTATTTCTGTTTTCTTTCTAAAACGTGAAATGGAATTAAAGTATAGTCTTTAGAACTTATCTTTTCAAGAGTTTTAAATGATTCCATCACAGACTAAATGTGAAAAAATAAAAATTAGACATACAAGGCAATTTTCTACTCCCAGTCAATAGTAGATCTGTCTGAATTGTCGTGCTCTTGCTTTGAAAAGTTGCCACATCTCTGTCTTCATCTATTGCTATCATTTGAAAGGCATTGGCTGACATATTTCTTTTACATTCTTGCATAGATTATTGGCAATGTCGTATTACTACATGCATATTTAGAGATTTTCATATAAATTAATTAATCATATAATTGTCATTTTACTGTGAATTAGCATATGGTTTTCTATAGAGTATTTCTAAGTTCTACTGATATGCCATTACAATATGGCAACAAAACTTTGACTGTGTCAGAAATATGTGCTTTCCTTCCTGCTGATCTGTTCTTTTTCCATTGGTGTTTTTTAGACAAAAACTTCAATCTAGAAAATATTAAGGCTTCAGTCAAGGAGTGACAGAGGCAGGTGGCCTCAAATATTATTTTCAGCTCTAATTATCTTGTTAATAAAAAGATGAATAAACTATATTTATCTGGTAGTTAGAACACTTATGTTTTCAATAACCCTCTAACCATTTTCTTCCTTAAGTGAACAAAATAATTACTTGTGTAAATTACTAGATGGAAAGAAAATTTTGATATTTTCTTTCTGATTTGAAATTCATAGAGTGTTAGTCATTACATTAAAACTGTCACATATGTTAAATATACTCCTGTAACTAGTGTCATCTGAATATTTTGACTTTAATTAAATGATGTACACAAAGAGCCATGTCTCCTGATTCTCAGGACCCTTGCCAGGACCCATACCTGGACTCATACCTTGTCTACTCCCCAACCACTGAAGCACTGAGGAAACGCTGACTCATCCCCATTATCAGTACACCCCTCCCTGACCAGCTTAGCCTACTTCTACCCACTTGTCAAGGAAAAGATTGTGATCCCATCACGGCATGGGTTGTGATAATTCAGGCATATCATCCTTAGATCAAGAAAATCTTTTTAAGCTAAGGTCTAAAGAAGGATCCATTTTTTTAACTTTACCTGCTCTAATGATTAGAATTTAGATACAATCTAAGCCCATATCAAAGAGAAAGACCAGATATTTAATTTTGTAAAGAGTTAATGTATGTAGGCAACCCCACGAAGGCTAATAACAGGCCTATACATCTTATTGGTGAGAATGCACATTGAATATGCATGAAGCCAAGAATATCATCTAGGGAAAATAGAGAAACTTTTAGAGAGCGTTAACTTTTTGTAGTGTTAGGGATCAGACTCCAGACTAACATCTATGTTCTAAGGAGGCAGTGGGAATGTTGGCTTAGGAGTTGACTGGTATACATATGTGTGTCCTGTAAATTAACTAAAACAGGCACAGCAAAACATATTTACCCCAAATAAGACACCTTGCTGGTCCTCTTTGTTGGTTTGGTTTGGTTTGTTTGTTTTCCCTTGTTTTTTATTTTTCTGTGTTTATTTATTAGTTGTTCAGTTGCTTTGTTGTTCTTTTTTTTTTTTTTTTTTTTTTTTTTTGGTTCTTTTTTTGGAGCCGGGGACCGAACCCAGGGCCTTGCGCTTCCTAGGCAAGCGCTCTACCACTGAGCTAAATCCCCAACCCCTGCTTTGTTGTTCTTATTGCTGTTGTTCTTGTCTTGTTTGGGGATTTTGTTTTCTTTTGCTTTGCTCTGCTTTGCTTTGCTTTAGCAAGGAGAATAACCTATGTCTACTATTATCTTCTGAATACTGCCAGTGAGTGGACCTTTCCTTCTGGAGATTCTGAGAAATTATTTTAAGTTATTGTAAATATGTAGATATTTCTGGATTCAGACTCCACTAGTGACATATACAAGAAGGGAAATTGCACAGTGAAGCAGTGGATCGGTGTGCAGGAACCTGCCTATTCCCAATAGAACTCATAATTTCCTGGAAGTATGGATGTTTCCTACCTATTTGTGAGCCTGTGTCCCAGTCGGCATTCATAAATATTAGTATGGCACTGCAGTCCATGACACCTCCTGCTCTTGCAGAGGGTCAGAGTTCAGTTCTTACCACCCACTGGGGAAGCTCATAAGCTCCTGTAATTCAGCTTTAGGAAATCCAAGACCCTTTCCCATCTTCCAGTGGCATCTGTATACACAAGGTACATGCTCAAATGCGCAAACATGTGCTTCAATAAGTTTAAAAGAAAATCACTTTAATAAATATGAAGAAATGCAGGGAACAAATAGAAGTCACTAGATTTCAAGTTGCACTAGCTGAGCCCTCCTCATGGGGAGTGACACAAGAGTTTACTGTGGCTTGCACAGAATGATCACTTACCTGACACAGAACCTATTATAGCACTTACATTTATCACTTTCTTCACACAAAAGACAACCATGCTCCGACCATTGAAAGAATATTAAATATTTGACTTCCCACATGATAAATTCCTTCATTAAATAAAAATATTTTGGATTTCTGTTCAAGTGAATTAGTTAGATGCTTAGAACATATTTGCAAGTATGTACAGCAAGAAAGGGCTGTGAAAAATTCTATAAGAACCCTCAGCAGCTGACACCTAGAAGGGTTTTATAAATATTTTCTGGATGATTGAACCAGAACAGTTATTCATAGTGAATATGGAAACGACAAACACATTTATAATAAGATTTATATATGGTCAAGTGTTAGTATAAATATTCCCCTTTATTAATTCAATGGATGAAACAAAACTTACAAAGCAATTCATGTAAGAAAATGAAAGTTCTTGCTGTCCTCTCTTACTCTTGCTCCTTCCTCTTGCCCTCATTCCCTCTTCCCCTTTATCCCTTCTCTCCCCATTTCCCTTCCCCTTTCCCTCCATGTGCTCATGGCCAGCCTTTACTCCTCTCCTCTTCAACTCTTATTCTCTCGTTAAACCTTTTCACATGGAAAAAAAGAAAATGAAAACCAGCCTTAGGAGACTGCTCAGTGGGGAAAACACTTGCTCTACATGCCTAAAGACGTAAGTTCAAATCCTCAGAATGCAATAAAACCTGGGATACATAGGTACAGGTCTACGATCCCAGTGCTTCTGTGGAAAGGTGGAAGGTGGAGACAGGAGAATCTGTAGAAAGCCCAGGCTGTCTAGATAATTAACTGTATTTAAAAACTATTCGGCAATAAGTGACTTTATCATATTGATTGGCATTTCAATTTTATTTACAAATAAGACTAAAAACACTTACCTATATCTTCTATACTACATTAATTTATTGTCCAGTCTTTGGGGCATATACCACTGAGCCGTCCAGCAGGTTCAGTTATTCAGGGTCCCGAAGAGGCTCTACCTGAGTGTCAAGGGGGGGAGAAAAGAAGGAGACCAAACAAGGTTCTGTTGTCAAGGTCTCGTTTATTGAGAGGAATGTACAGCATTTAAAGCTCTGAGGCAGGAATTGAAGCTTAGGGTGGGGGAGTATTGGGAAGTGCCCAAGGATATAAGGTGAATCACTAAACTGCAAGATATCCTCCTTAAACAAACAGGCAAATGTCTTCCGGGGACATGTTCTTTGAAAATGTTGAACCTTTCTCAGGAATCTGCTCAGGGACATCCGGTGTTTGCTCAGGCTGAAACATCCTGTGATTACTCCCGGAATCTTCCTGGAAGAGGCTTTTGTCTAACAATCTCATAATCTTACAGCAGCCACCTTAGGGGTGAGCATCTGTGGCCATACAGCCCAGAGTCACGAAGCCACCCTGAGCTATGCAGTCACAAAGCAGCCAGGCCCAAATCCAATACGGCTCCCTACATACCACGGAGTGATTGATTATATGGTAGTTCTATTTTTAGCTTTTTGAGATTTTCCACACTGATTTACAATGTGGATGTACCAGTTTGCCATCACACCAACACTCAGTGGGGATTCCTCTTTTCCCAGGTCTTTTCCAGCATTCGTTAGCTCTCTTGAAATCATTCTAAGTGGGGTAAGAGTAAACCTCAAAATAGTTTGAGTTTGTATTTCCCTAACTATTAAAGATGTTGAACACTTGTCGAGATACTCATTTTTAATTTTTATTTCTTCTTCTGTGAGCTCTCTGTTCAGATCTATAACCCATTTTTAATTGGGCCATTTATGTCCCTGATGCTTGGATTTCTGATCTTTGTATATTTTGCATATTAGATCTATGTCTTATATATAGCTTACAAAGATTACCTCCAATTCTGTGAACATTTTCTTCAGTGAATTGATTGTTTATTAAGTGCACAGTAGCTTTTGAGTTTTAGGCAACACACTTGTTGGCTGTTCACCTTAATTCCTTGGCAAATGAAGTCCAATTCATATAGTCTTTTCTGGCACCTATATCATGTAGGGTACTGGTTATGATTTCTTCTAGCATTTTCAATGTTTATGGCTTAAAATGGGATCTGTGATCCATTTAGAATTAATTTTTGTGTAGGATGATAGATATGTGTTTAACTTATTCTATAAATGGACATCTAGTTTTCCAGCACCAATTGTTGAAAATACTACTTTTATTCTAGTGTGGTTTTGGCATCATTGTTAAATATCAAATGGTTGAAGTTATGTGTACTAATGTTGGGTCTTCTATTTGTTCCATTGACCTACTTGTCTGTTTTTGTGCCAGTGCCAAGCAGATGTTTCTTTTTATTACTATGGCTCTGTAATATACTTCGCAATCTATGCTAGCAATTCTTTAAGAATTGTGAGTTTTATTCTTGATTTGTTCTGCTCTTTTCTTTGTTTTGTTTTGTTTTTCTCTGAAAATTACTTTGGCTGTCCAGTGTCTGTTTTGGATTTTTTTCTCTACATTTAAAGAATGATAGGGAAAGATTGGTTGAGATTATATTGTTTATAAATTGATTTTGGTAGAATAGATATACTCACAATATTAATGCTACCAAACAATAGGCAAGAGAGGTATTTCCATTTTCTAGTGTCTTTGTCAATGTCTCTTTAAAGATATAAAGTTTTTTTAATGATTTTTTTATTAACTTGAGTATTTCTTATTTACATTTCGAATGTTATTCCCTTTCCCGGTTTCTGGGCCAACATCCCCCTAGCCCTTCCCCCTCCCCTCCTCCCCCCATTACCGCCCACCCCCCAACAATCACGTTCACTGGGGGTTCAGTCTTAGCAGGACCAAGGGCTTCCCCTTCCACTGGTGCTCTTACTAGGATATTCATTGCTACCTATGAGGTTAGAGTCCAGGGTCAGTCCATGTATAGTCTTTGAGTAGTGGCTTAGTCCCTGGAAGCTCTGGTTGCTTGGCATTGTTGTTCATATGGGGTCTCGAGCCCCTTCAAGCTCTTCCAGTCCTTTCTCTGATTCCTTCAATGGGGGTCCCATTCTCAGTTCAGTGTTTTGCTGCTGGCTTTCGCCTCTGTATTTGCTGTATTCAGGCTGTGTCTCTCAGGAGAGATCTACATCCGGTTCCTGTAGGCCTGCATTTCTTTGCTTCATCCATCTTGTCTAATTGGGTGGCTGTATATGTATGGGCCACATGTAGAGCAGGCTCTGAATGGGTGTTCCTTCTGCCTCTGTTTTAATCTTTGCCTCCCTATTCCCTGCCAAGGGTATTCTTGTTCCCCTTTAAAAGAAGGAGTGAAGCATTCCCATTTTGACCATCTGTCTTGAGTTTCATATGTTCTGTGCATCTAGGGTAATTCAAGCATTTGGGCTAATAGCCACTTATCAATGAGTGCATACCATGTGTGTTTTTCTGTGATTGGGTTACCTCACTCAGGATGATATTTTCCAGTTCCCTCCATTTACCTATGAATTTCATAAAGTCATTGTTTTTGATAGCTGAGTAATATTCGATTGTGTAGATGTACCACATTTTCTATATCCATTCCTCTGTTGAAGGGCATCTGGGTTCTTTCCAGCTTCTGGCTATTATAAAAAAAAGGCTGCTATGAACATAGTGGAGCACTTGTCTTTTTTATATGTTGGGGGCATCTTTTGGGTACATGCCCAAGAGAGGTATAGCTGGGTCCTCAGGTAGTTCAATGTCCAATTTTCTGAGGAACCTCCAGACTGATTTCCAGAATGGTTGTACCAGTCTGCAATCCCACCAACAATGGAGGAGTGTTCCTCTTTCTTCACATCCTAGACAGCATTTGCTGTCACCTGAGTTTTTGATCTTAGCCATTCTCACTGGTGTGAGGTGAAATCTCAGTGTTGTTTTGATTTGCATTTCCCTTATGACTAAAGATGTTGAACATTTCTTTAGGTGTTTCTCAGCCATTCGGCATTCCTCAGTTGTGAATTCTTTGTTTAGCTCTGAACCCAATTTTTTAATAGGGTTATTTCTCTCCCTGCGGTCTAACTTCTTGAGTTCTTTGTAAATTTTTTTGATATAAGCCCTCTATCTGTTGTAGGATTGGTAAAGATCTTTTCCCAATCTGTTGGTTGCCATTTTGTCCTAACCACAGTGTCCTTTGCCTTACAGAAGCTTTGCAGTTTTATGAGATCCCATTTGTCAATTCTTGATCTTAGAGCATAAGCCATTGGTGTTTTGTTCAGGAAATTTTTTCCAGTGCCCATGTGTTCAAGATGCTTCCCCACTTTTTCTTCTATTATTTTGAGTGTATTTGGTTTGATGTGGAGGTCCTTGATCTACTTGGACTTAAGCTTTGTACAGGGTGATAAGCATGGATTGATCTGCATTCTTCTACATGTTGACCTCCAGTTGAACCAGCACCATTTGCTGAAAATGCTATCTTTTTTCCATTGGATGGTTTTGGCTCCTTTGTCAAAAATCAAGTGACCATAAGATACAAAGTTTTGACTGTAAATGTCTTTGGCCTCCTTGGTTAGGATTATTTCAAGATATATATTTGAGGCTTCTGTGAAAAACAGTGTCAATGATCTCTTTCTCTGTTACTTTTTGATGTATAAAAATGCTACTGATATTTATAGTTGGGTTTGTATTGTGACTCATTACTGAACTTGATAATCATTTCTAAAAATTTTCTAGGGGAATTTTGTATCTCTTCTCTATAAGATTATGTCATACATAAACAGAGATATTTAACCTTCTTTTTCTGTGTATGCTTTTATACTTGCTCTTTTCTTTATTCTTGTACCAATAAACCTGATGTCATCCCCAAAACTAGAATCCAAAGAACAGTACGTATAAAGAAGACATGAATTAAATCCACAGTAGTCTCCACTATTGAGTCTGAATTATGTGTATGTGGAATGAGGGTTACAACATCAAGTTTAGCCAATAACAGGAATATTTAGACATGAGTGCTTCAACTATATTGGAAAACTGACAAACTTACCTTTAAAACATACTAATGGATGGAAAATTGAAAATTTGCATAATTGTTCTCTTGGCTATATTTCCCTAAGTAATGCATATGCATACAAATGTTTTAAAATGGACCTGTTGGTGGCAATGCTATTCACAGTATCTCTGAGTTGGGTATGTATTCATCATTAGAACAGAAAAAAAATACATTACATTACATAATACTGCACTGCAAAAGACAGAAAGGAAAGAAGCAACCGTTTCTGCAAGCAACCCATGGGTACATCACTGAGGAAATAGCTGGAGTATGACAGATGTATCTCTTTGGGGGAATGGAAACAAAGAGAGCCTATGAAATGCTAGAAATGGTTATTTTGTGTGCTTGCCTGTTTTCAGAGTCCGCCTATCTAGGCATCTTCAAGGATCAATCATCTATCCATATAGATACATGTAAATATGTGAAGATTTAAGAATGGCATATAAAAATCCACAGTATTATACACACAGCCACAATGTCAGCATCATATTATACATAAGGTGAACATAGAGTACATACTTATTTATAAGTCTCATATAAATTTAAACATAAAGTTGATGGTGAACATATTTATTTAATATTGATCTTTGAATGAATTATGCTGTTATATACTCAGGTTTTGAGCCAGTCAACATTTTATATCATAATCTAGTTAGTTATTCTATTAGGTTATTTTAATAATATTATTATATAAGTGACATTTTATAAGCAGATTTTCTGTGCCTTAAATAACAAAAATATCAAAACAGAGAATTCAGGACTTCTGTGGCCATTAGGATGTTTCTCTGCAAGTTGACAGGGTCATTAATCAACATACTGGGGCCATGGTTACTCTTCATTTTTTAAAGCAACTAAATCCTTATCTTCCAGCCCACATTTGATGACTCTATACTATCAGAGACATTGCTGAATGTTTTTGTTAGAATTCAAATTAGGGGGTGAAATTATGGAAGTCTTTTTGTCCTATGAGACAAGGGCTGGGTTAAAAAGAAGTTGTTATAATCCTTTACAACTACCTCCACTCCTGCCTCTGTACCAACAGCCAGGCGTGTGCTAGAAGGCACCAGTGAGATTGTGAAGAAGAGAATTTTGTTTCTATTTTGCAGATTCACCAGCCCTTTGTTTTCAATATTTATAATTTGTGTCCATGATGCTGTGGCATTGTCTATCTTTGTTTTTCTGGCAGAAGTTTAATAAATATTCTAAGAAGCTAAGATCGTGTTCATGAATAATATCAATCCTCTGGGATCTAATTGGAATTTAATTGCATCCAAAAAAACTAATGCAAGCATCTTTTTTAGAAGAACCCATCTATCTTGGGAAGTTACTTCTTGTCCTCAGGAGTAAGTTTTACTGTTCCCAGGGTTATTTAAAAAGTTATTCTTCATGGGGAATGGGGAATGGGGATAGTCAACAGAATGTCCCAGATGCCAGGAAAGCAAGAGGCTCCAACGGGGAGGACATTAACTGAAATACCAAACAAAAGAGAGAAAGAACCTGTAGAGACTATATCTAGAGGTTAGACATGGTCCCCAGTTGGTGGATGGGGCCATCCACCCTTCTCAAAAATTTTAATACAGAATTGCTCCTGTTTAAAGGAAATACAGGGGCAAAGAGTGGAGCAGAGACTGAAGAAAAGACCATCCAGAGACTGGCTGAGGATTCATTCTAAATGCTGCCATCAAACCCTGTCTCATTTGCTGATGCTAAGAAATGCTTTCTGACAGGAGCCTAATATACCTGTCTTCTGAGAGGCTCTGCCAGAGCTTTATGGATACAGGTATAGATGCTTGTAGCTAACCATCGAACTGAGCATTGGGGTTCCTAATGGAAGAGATAGAGGAAGGACTGAAGGAGCGGAAGAAGTTTGCAGTTCCATAGGAAGAACAAAAATATCAACAAACCAAACCCTCCAGAGCTCTCAGAAACTAAAACACCAACCAAAGAATACACATGGAGGGACCCATGGCTTCTGCTGATATGTAGGAGAGGATGGCCTTATCTGGCATCAATGAGAGGGGAGGCCCTTGGTCCTTTGATACTTGATGCTCCAGCATAGGGGAATGCTAGAGCTGTGAGGTAGGAGTGGGTGGATGGGTAAGCACTTTTAGAAGCGGGGGAGTGTTTATGATGGGAGTTTCTGGAGGGGAAACTTGGAAGGGGGATAACACTTGAAATGTAAACAAAAAATAAGTAATAAAAAATAAAAAAATAAATTATTCTTGTTGGAGAAATCTAAAATGTGAAATAGTCTTTCTTGCCACTTTATATCCAACTGTCCTACACATTGTCCTTATTCTTTTATGATTTCACATAAGCATCACATTGTCAATATTTTAAGAATCTTTATGGTGTAGTATTTTCTCAAAGTGGCATATGTTGAATAGCCTCATCCCTCTTCTCTGACTACTTTGAAAACAATTTTCCCCTGACTGAGGTCTACTTACCCATCTCCTCAAAGGTATTTGGAACCATGTGAACCCTGCTGTAAATAGAGCCTGAGCTCATTAACAACCTCCTTTAGCACATTGGAAGATGTCTGTTCTATTTGTTCTTCATCAGTGAGATAATTCTCAATTATATCCTTACACTTTCAGTTTTGCTCAAATGTCACACTTTACTAATTTTTCTTCTGACTTGACTTCATTTGCATATGATGCTACCCTTCCCTAACATATTCACATTAGGTAATCTTACTAATATTCAAAGAAACTCAGTTCATGAAATCAGGTAATCGGGTAACTTAATGTTGAAAATCTGTTTTCTATGGTTTATTTGAATGTTGATGTTCTATGCACATCTCTGGGGTTAATGTTTTAGTCAATGTGATACAAGCTAAGTTTGTCTGGGAAGATGGAACTGATTTTTAAAAAAATGCCTCCATCACATTGGCACATTGTCAAGTATCTGGGGCATTTTCTTGACTAACATAGGAAAGCCCAGGCCACTGTGAGCAGTGACAATCTCCTGGGTAGGTGGCTCTGAGTGGTATAAGCAAACAAGCTGGGAAAAGCCATGAAGGAAAAGCCAGTAGCATCATTCCTCAAAGGTTTCTGCTTCAGCTTCTGCCTCAACATTCCTGTCTTGATTTCTTCAGTGATGAATTGTGACCATAAACGTGGAAGTCAAATAAACCTGTTCCTCCCCTGGTTGCTTTGGGTCATAGTGTTTATCACAGCAATAAAAATCACTCTAAGATTATGTCTAAAGGTAGATGCTACCAATGTTCTTTGCGAGCCGAGAGTTATCTGTCTTTAGAGTGCACCAGACCCTAACACAGCAGGTCTCAGTTTTAGCCCTATTTATTCCTTTGCATGTTCATTGCACTCCTTGTGCATGGAGATGCTTATCTTAGTTTTGATTCTAGCTATGTCTTTCCAATTTTCTTTTTATCTATCTTTCCAAAAAATATTGTATTTTTAGAGCAAAAAGGAGACATCAAAGCCTGAACTCATAAAGCTATCTTGCCTGGAGACTCCTTTTCAATTTATTCTTTTCATCTGATACATATTTCTTGGCCAGTTATTAAAGGTTGTTCTATCCTTAATTGAAAATTTTCACTGTTTTCTTCTAAATTAGAAATTAGATTTATATAGACTCTGATGATGTCACAGAAAGCAATACGAATGTCCTGTGTGCTGTGGAGACGTTTATCATCGGGAGAGCTTCTTTGTGCTCTCCCTCTGAACCTCCTGCTTAGTTCCTCACTCCTCTAAGAGGTACTGATTTACAAATAACAAGGTAAAAGTATCTGTGTCTTGAGTCCAGTGTGCTGACATCTACTGTGCTAGGTACTCCACTACCAAATTGATACAAGTGTGGGTCATCTGGGAAGACAATACCGCAACTGAGGAGTGCCCCCATCACTTCAGCCTGTGGGCAAGTCTGTCAGCCATATTCATGATTAATTAAAGATATAGGAGGGCCTACCTCACTATAGGTGGTGGCTCAGGACACCATATATTCAAATTTTAGTCATTCTCTAAGTTCTCTATTGTAATTTATCATTCAGTTCTAAATGAATATATAGAATAAATGTGTTGATCACAAATTCTGTTTGTCTTTAGAATAAAAATATATCTGCATACACATACATAAACCCATGAAACACACACACACACACACAAACACACACACACACACACACACACACACACACACACACACACACAAAAAACAAAGACAGAGAGAGATTGGCTGAAAGCTAGAAGGAAAAGGTGCAAAAATAAGAAATATAAGGAATTCAAATCCAGTATTGAAGTGGAAGTTATGAAGTATACATATGGGGTTTTACCAACTCTAGCTCTGTTAATAGGCAATATTTCTTAAGTCTTCTTAGATACTAAGAATATATGACTATTTAGTATAAACATCTCTGGCTCCTCTCCTTCCTACCTCTCATCTGTGTACAGCAGGATCGGTTTGACTGTTAGGGTGACATAAGAGATATTGGGGAGTTGGGTGTCACGTTTTCCCTTCTACATCCTATTTTGTGGAATTTTGTGATCTAAGGCATATCATTCCTAATCTGTGGATCAATAGAGGTTACGAGTTTCACAAACCAAATAAAGAAAGCAATCAACTTCCCCAAATTACATGCTTGATAGATCAAAGAATAATGGGAAACTTAATATTGATTGTTCCACCATGTTCCTTGAGAAACTGACTCTTTCCACCAGTTAATCACCTGTTCTGCTCGCATTTGCTTCTGCCAAAAAAATAAAAAATGAAGTAAGTTTTACTTACCTTTTCTTTGCTTGAGATATTTGCTTCCTTTAAAGCTGACAATAAATCCCCCCTTGTTAAAAGGCATGAGAGAAATTGGACTGAGTAGCTATATGTTAATTGCCTACTTGCTGAAAAACAATGCCGCAAAAATGGCTAAATAAGGAAAATTTATCTTGGAGTATTCATTAGCAAGTCACAGAAAAAATGCTTTCACTAATCAATGGAGCACATTGCTACCTCTACACTCTTTGTATTAATTGCTTGTTGACTTCATTGGCAACATCATTTTATTGCTTTGAGAAATATATAAATAGGACTTACGAATTCCAATTAGCAATGTATTTCTTCAAGGCTTGGAAGTCTACAGCTATTAAGGAAATATAGTTGGGTGTGATGGAACATGCCTGTAAATCTAGACATGAAAAGTAATGAAAGAAAGGTCACCAGGTCAAAGTCATCTTTGGCTATGTCATCGGTTTGAGGCAACATAGGCTATATAACACTGTCCCTCAAAGCCTTCTAAGAGAAAATGTACTTGCCTTTACACTGACTGAGCATACTATCATTTTACAAGTTTATCTGAGGTCCTATAACAAATTTATGTTTGCAGAACTCTTGAGACAGGTACATGAATATAGGGAACAATATAGAAAAAAATCAGCAAATAGATATATACGTTATTAACCTGCAGTAAGTAATAAATTGCTGATGAGGAGGAGACTACTGGAGACATGGTCGAAAAGAGCTTTGAATGACCGGACATTATAAGTTAAGGAATACTTTGGAGGTGAATACATGAGAAAGTGGAAGGAATTATGTGGAACATATAGATGCTAGGCATGGCATCAATAAAGGTGTTGACCAATCCTCCAAAGAGCTCTGGGATTTGAACATTGCACCAGAGTTTGAGTAAGTCATAGCAGTTCCTAGCCCTTGATGGTATCAGAAAGACAGGGAAAGTTATCATGTCACTCAAAGTGTCCAAGGAAGGGACATAAACTTAGGAAATATTTTCTGTATGTTCTCTTCAAGAAGTTCTTGAAGAACAATTACCCCCAAATACTGTCTATTGGTACAGGGTCTCCAGAGGCTAAGCACGTGAGCCCCCCCTAAGGTATAAGGGAAGGCTTAGAAGGCTCCACAGATCATTTTTTCTGTGTGATACCATGTGAAGTGGGCTTTGTAATACTTGAATAAAAATTTGCCAAGCTAACTTAAGGGAGGAAATGTGGATATGAAGATAGTATATTCTGGTTATGTTTACTATGAGTGATGACTAAACTCTGAAAAGTGTAGAGTTAGTGCAAAGGTAAATGGATGAGACACAGACTATATTTTAGAATGATTACTCTAGGAAAATGCTGTCTGAAAGTAGAAGATTAGGAACCAAAAAAGAAGTTATGATAGATTATAAACACACACACACACACACACACACACACACACACACACACACACTAACGCACATACACACACATGAGAGAGAGAAACAGAGAGAGAGAGAGAGAGAGAGACAGAGAGACAGAGACAGAGACAGACAGAGAGACAGAGGGAGAGTCTTTCTAGTGATTTAGTGTTGCTCTGAACTATGTAAGTTTAGAGGTGACAACTTGGGGTTAGATGGCATATCAAACATTTTTCTAAAGTGATGTACAATTTCTAACTGTATTCTAAATTCTAGTTCTCACTAGATAAGTGCAGCTTTCACCTCTCATCAAAACTGCTTTCTTCTGAAGCAGATGGATAGCACTCCGGAGACCCCACTACTGGTCAAAATTCCGACTACAAACACATATTTAATAGAACGTAGTCACACTATTTTCCATAATGTGTAAGATTGTAATATTAAAATAGAGTTGAATAATTGTAAGAGGAATGGCAGAGCAAGCACAGCCTAAAATATTCAGTATTTAACCTTTAATGGAATAGGTACCTGACCCAAGTGTTGGCTACTTCAATTATCACTCCATGTATGAAATAGAGAATTTAGTGCTCTCTGAGTTTAGTCTCCAATCTTTGCTGATATTACCACTTCATATTTTACTTCTTCATATATTATAAATGCTGTAATTCAAAGTTATCCTATTAGACACTCTTATCATTTAAAGAAAGTATAAAATAAATATGTAATATTTATTGACACATTGAACCATCCCTAGCCTTTTTATTCATGTTCATAGACACTATAATAGCAGAAAATAATAACCCTGAAGCTACATATTTTATCTTTTTAGTAATATAAACTGATAGATAATCAATTCTCTCAGCTTTTGAAATAATTTTTGTTATGTTACTTTTATTTTTAAAGGCTGCCTTTGCTCAGTGTAGAAAGACCATATTAATACCTGTCTCTTTCCCTCAGTCAGTACCTGCTACCATGGCCTTTCATCTTGTATTGTTTCTCATGAAAATCTTCTGCCCTGTAAGGATGTTGCAGATGTTATCTTTAACATTCTTTCACAGTGGTAATGTAGTGAATTCGTATGTGTTTGTGTTTGTTTTGCTTGGAATCAATGAACTCTCAGTTGTCAGAAACTTCACTCTTTCACATGTACATTGACCTAACTGGATACTGGATTGTAATCCCTTAAGCATTTTTTTCCACCTCTGAGCTTCAGTTAGTTAGGTCGATATGAACACATAATCATAATATCTGCTGAAGCAATCAAATTATAAGTCCTTATTGTATCACAATTTAAAGGATCTCAGTCCATGGTTAGACATCCTTGTTCTTTGAGGTCTCTAATGGCTCATCATGGTTAGATCTTATCATGAAGCTAAGTATTCACATATTGGTAACTGGGTGACAAGGAAGAGAAAGGGACTATTGTCTTAGTATCCTCCTCAAGGATATGCCACCTAGGACCAATATGTCTCCCAGTTACTCCTAACTTATTGTATCAATCAGGACCACTATTGACACAAACACAGCATAGGCTTCAAACACAAGTTTGAAGTTCTTTGGAGAACCTCTAGCATCCATAGTGTAGGTGTGTCAAATAGTTAATTAAGACAGAGCAATAATTTCTAATCTCAGTATAATTTTAAGTCCTGAAGTTTCCATTATATTCTTTTAATGTTGTTTCTTTCTTCCACTAATTTTTTCTGCTTGCTTCCTTAGTAGTTATGTGTTTTCTTTAAAACAGTGTGACTGATTCTTAATAAATGACTTAAAGTTTTAGTCTGACAGGTTTCATTATATCTGTTATCATTATATCTGTTATTTTGAGATCCATTCCTGTGTAGTGATTTCACTCTGATGGTGACTCCTATTTTCCCACTACTCCAAAAACCTAGTGTTTTTAGTTTGTAGTGAATATTTTGAGAGATTTCTGTCAAACTTTTGAATTCTTATGCTTTGATCTGGAGTTGATTTCTGTTTGAGCAAGGAGTTTATCTATTAGATTGACAGGTGTATAGTGACTATTCCTTATTTCATCATCATCATCATCATCATCATCATCATCACCACCACCACCACCACTATCACCATCACACCACCACCCTCATTGCCCTCATTATCATCATCACTGAACTGTTCCATCCATTCTTTGAATGGTTGGTCTTTCTTGGATTGGTATTGGATAATTAGTATTGATCTGCAAGAACTGTGAGTCTGACTTGTTCCTTAAGTTTGTCCTCCTTGTGCAATAACTGAGTGTTCATCTCATAACTCCTCTTATCTAATCTATAGACTCTTCCCCTAAAAACATATATTTAATGTACCATCCAGACATCCTAAATGCTCACAGCAAACTTTCAATGATATTTTTCTACAAAGTCACTGCTTTTAAGAGGCTCTGTCCTGCAGTTTCCAACTTCCTCAGTAACTTTGAACTCCACTCTGCCTCTGCTTTAGGGACACTTTTCCACTCTCTTTGAACCTTCTTTCATGCCATGACCTGGGAAGAATCAAGCCCAAATCTAGAAACTATCATGGTTCAACTCACTTATTCATCCTCTCATGTGGGTTATAATCCCAGTTTCAAAACAGTTATCATGTATTTTCTTTTTCAGTTGCTTAGAATGCCTTCCTCCCATCACTCAAAACAATATATTCCAAGTAAAAATATATTCCACTGTTAAAATAGTACTATACCTCTGGCCATCCTTAGAGAGTAAACTAGATTACCAATCCTTAAATCCTTTATTTTTAAAATGATGAGTATATTTTGATATGCTTAGTATTAGATAGTTTTTTAAATTTTTTTCCCGTTAATTACTCTCCTTAATTTCTCTAAATACTGGTCTTTGCCATAGTTTCTGTTATTTATTTGTGAGCAGTTACAGATATGACTAGAATTTGAATCTTTTTAATCCCTGTTAACACTATTTGACTTTTTAAAATTCTCTTTCCTTAGTATTTTCTGGTCAATATCATATTTTGCCAATGATATTTAATTTTGTCTAGTGCCTCAAATTATTTTATAAACATTGGTTATCAAGTAATACTATCCCTTACTAATCTAGAGTGGCTCATTTCCAACATAATTCATCTCTCATAAGCCCAAAAGTTTAATACAAAATTTAGATACAGGGCATCAACAAGCTTTGACTCTGAACTTCTTAAAGCAAAATATATTTGAAAGCTGTACATAATTGAATTATGTTTTGCTTATAATTTACTGAAAGATAAAACCTCACATGAGGGGAAGAAAAAGCATAGCTGCATCTTTTTTCCTTATGGTTTTAACAGAAGAGTTCATGGTAAATTGATCAACCCTCAGTCAATTAGACTTTGACATGTACTAATAAGATCTAATTGAGGAATTATGAAGACATTTGCTCAGGAGAAAATGAGCACATAATTACACCATAAAGAGGTTAAAGAATCAATGTTACCCAGCTGGAAGAATATTAGTTGAAGTCCCAATGGCATCTATAAAGGACACTTCATAATACATCTGTGAAATACAGCACTGACAAGGCCAATTAAGATATGTAGAATAATCTATTTTTAATTGTAAGAGTTCAGTTTTAAACATTCATTTTCCCCTTTGCTTCTGCCCACTCCAGGTGCTGGGGGATGGTCTCCATCAGACAGTGACCACTATCAATGGCTTCAGGTTGACTTTGGCAATCGGAAGCAGATTAGTGCCATTGCAACCCAAGGAAGGTACAGCAGTTCTGACTGGGTGACGCAATATCGAATGCTCTACAGTGATACAGGGAGAAACTGGAAACCCTATCATCAAGATGGCAATATCTGGGTGAGTCAATATTGGAAATGCAAACATGCATGACTGAATGGAAAATACGTGAAACTGGAGGTGAACTCACATGGCCTATTCACAGCTGCAAATATGTAATTATGAAAACTCTTTGAAGGCTACTAATTAACCAAGTCATTAATTAATTCACTTTTGCATATTGAGGTACATTTTCTTAGACTGAAATATACATCTAGGGCTAGCCCAGTGGGTCTCTGCCTTAAGAAACAATTGAAATCACTCCAAGTATTACTAAACAAAAATGCCATTCACACCTAGAACAACAAAACCAAGATCATGTTCATAGAAAATCCAAATGTATTTTAACCATCATTAGAGTGCATCTACATGCACTTTTTATTATCCTATGGTGAAAATACATAAAATTTGACCTGCATGCTCTGAAAATGCCTCGATTAATTATAAAGTTGCACATTCAATCAAATAATCACCATATTTCAATAGATTATTTATCCCTAAATATTACATGAGCTGTTTTAGTTTATTTAATTATATATTTTTAAATCTCTAATAAAAATCAATTAAAATCATTATTGTTAAACAGAAATAAGGAAAAGGTATAGGGTTCACTTTTAGTTTTTGTTTCTCGTGGCATTAGCTAGGGAAGTAGGTACTTTCACCTTAACAAGGCTCACTTTTTAGAAATATGTACTTTTTTAAAGCCTAAGTTGTTCTTGTATGTTGAGTTGAGAATTTTCTAGATTTAGCAATCATTTCCAAATGAGTGGCCAATGAGGGAACTCATAATGTAAAGTAAGCTCATAATTTCTATCTAATAAGAAACATGTCCTCCTAAGAGAATTGCAGAAATAACTCATCTCAGGCTATAACTATTCACCAATAATGCCTATATCTTGAAATATGTATCATATAGGAAACATACTGGAGGAAAAATATCCCTTCAGTGGGAAGTTTTCATTACTTGCTTTGATGACCTCAGTCATAAGTTAAAAAAAAAAAAAAAGGTAATTTTGAACCATAGACAAAATAAAGGCTATACTTATTTTTCTTGTATATGTATTAAGACAAAACTAAAGAGGAACAGGGAAGGGGTTGGGGATTTAGCTCAGCGGTAGAGCACTTGCCTAGCGAAAGGCCCTGGGTTCGGTCCCCAGCTCCGAAAAAAAAAAAAAAAAGAAAAAAAGAGAAGAGGACCAGGGAAATGCAGTCATTCTAGCCTTGATTTACTTTGATAGTGGGTAGCAGGTAAGAACATGATTGAGTCAAGATATGTTTAAAGAGTAACATTATTCAAGATAATTAGACTCATCTGGTGATAAATATGAATAATAAGAATGATTACTTGTGAAAGAACCCTCTGAAAACAACCCATGTGGAGAAGAAAGGCTGAATGTGCACTTAATTCTCTGCCTTCGCTGATGGTGATGAGGCGCATGCTTCTGTGATCTTCTACCCTTCTTTTATTGCTTTATCTCCTTCCTTTCACGTTTCTCATTAAAATTAGCATAGCGATGAATGATGAGTAATGAGTGATGATTTCCAGAAGATTCTGTATTAGCTAATCATGAAACTGTAAAATTACCAACAAGTGTAAGGTGTAATATAAATATTGTGAGATACATTTAAGTGTTATAGTTAGCATTCCACATAATGAGTCTAATAACCCATGACAGAAATACCAAGAGTGGTGACAAATGAAAATTCATTCACTTCCAACAGTCCTTGAGGATTTTACAGCTATAACTTAAACATTAAGCAATGAAATTTTAACTTTTATAATATCAACAAAACATATCTAGGCTTAACCTTAGCAGTGATGATAACTAAATATTAGATTTTATTATAATCTATTACTACTTAATAACACGTAAGATTGACTTTAAAGAAAGTTTGGACAAAGTTTACTGGTCTTTTGGTTGACAGAAACTTACAAAATGAAATTATCAGGTAATAATTTCTGACTAGAAGATTTCAAGAATGATATCGTTTTGAGCTTACATTTTTTAACCTTTCCTATAATGATTGATACCTGAGGAGACTGGAAGGCAAGGTATAAATTCTATCTGTCCTATTCTATCTATTGAATATATATATATATATATATATATTTACATATATATAAAATGTGAGTGGGTATTTTCTCTATTATTGTTATGGGAACGGTTTATACAATGAATAAAATATTGTTTAAAGACCATGTAAATATTTTGAGTGGTTTAACTATCATTGGTACTGTATTTAAGAACCAGAAAAGAGAGTAAGGTTCAAAAAAAATGCAAAACCAAAAAACCATTCCCTAGACTCAATAGTGTAAGCACTAACTCAAATCAAGTGCTGTTACCTTCACTGGGTTGGATTCATATAACACCAGCCTCCTCAACATCAGTGTTCTGAGCCCAACAGGCTCCAAGATATAGTCCAATTGTCACACAGAAGGACATGCTTAATTGTGGTGATCCAAAATCCAGCAATAATAGATAGACAGGAATGTGAGACCGATTCACTGAGGAGGGGAGGGAGGACAGGACTAGTAGTGAGGTAGGGGGAAAGAGTGATTTAGGCAAGTGATCTTATGTGAAATTGTTTAAAATATGAATATTAAAAAACAAGAGTTATCAACAAATATTTATCAATGAAACAAAAGAAACAACAAATTGTATAAGTGAGAAATATGAACAGTTTGTGCATTTTTAAGGTCAAGAATATTTGGATGAAAGTGGAGCTTGAAAAGATTCCTAAAATGGCCTGTCCGAATATTTGATATGCAAGAATGTGAGCTTCTAAATGTACCTAACTAGCCAAGTCTTCCAATCCTCTCTGATAACATTTAAATAACAGAGTCCTGTGTTCTGACAAGGACATTTCCTTCTATGTAGTAATCCTTTATAATGTAAATGACAACATTCAGATACGTAAGTACTAATCCCTATCATTGAGTTTACACAGTTTCACAATTCAGATTTGGAAAAATTTCTGCATTTTTTCAAGGTTTCCTATATATAGTGTATTTAACAAATTACCAAAAAGTCCATTCAATATTACATGAAATACGAATTCCACAAGTAAAATTTTATATCTTATAAGATTTATGTCCCTTATTTACTGATATAATGTGGACACAGTATTTTGTCCTTGTAGGATTTTTTTTTTAAGCACAAGAAAATGTGGACACATTCCTAATCATTTTTAAAAGAGTTTTGACCTCTTTGAGTAATAGTCAGCAGGTGTCAGGCAAAATTAATTAACACTACTGTATGTACTTTGGGATTCCTGCTGTGGAGAAATTTATTATCAAATTTAAATTACAAAGATTCTCAACAAGAATATGTGAACATATACTGCCATTATCTAACAAATCAAATTGAATATTAATTAATTAGATACTTAAAAATTGAAGCTTTTTCACTTATAATTTTAGCACAGAAAGTCACACTTGTACTCACAAAGGTTCATTGTTTCAACAAAATTAGAAGTACCACAAACATCTGGAACACAGACAGATACTTGTGGGAAATTTTTGCTTTTAGGAGTGTCAAATCAAAATTTCTGATTTTCGGAGTGTCAAATCAATGGCTGTATTCTCTAATTGATTCTAACGCTTAGATAACGAAAGTATCGAAACTCCTTTGTTTGTTGAGGCTGTAACGTGTTGATTAGTAAGGGAAACTTGAGCTGTGGTGTCAAACACCTTGACTTATTCATTGCTTTCATATTCTGGAAGATTCAACACTTCTCTTGGACTGAAATTCCTAATCTGGAAATGATAGAATCAACTGGATGTTAAGTTGTAATTATTTAAGTGAGTAAATTCAGCGAGTAACGGTTTAGAAACACACTTTACTCAGCCTAGTAACAATTTATGCATCATGTCTGCAGTGATGAGCTCCTCAAATATTTCTGTACTTTCTGTCCTCTGCACATTCAATTTACCTTGCAATATTTTCATGCATGACTTAAAATACCCACAATATTGCCAATAAAGAAAACATGACTTAACACAGGAGGTAGACTATAAGTCAATTTCTGATATGGTTTCCAAATAAACACTAGGAAGAGAGTGCCTCAATATATCAGTGGCTGGCACACTGTAGGCCTGGCCAGGGACTTAGGGATCAGAGCCCTTATTCTGAGCCAAAACCCAGTGTAGTGCTTGTAACAGATTATTTGTTATCATAATGATGGCTTTGCGTGCAATGAGGCATGGAAGGGGACAGCATTTAAAACTGAGTGGGTGATTCTGTCCTAGCTTTTCAACCATTTGTCATAGCAGTTGCACTAATTTTCCAAATCATTTAAAAATCTGTTCTTATTAGAAATGCACAACATGCATGCCTCTGTTCCACACTTAGTGTGCTTAGAATAGTTTTTGGGTTTTTTTTTTCCTATAATACAAAGGATGAAATCCTTCTCTTGGATAGACCTTGTGTTCTCATCAATAACAGTTTCCTAATGCAGTTTTCTTCATGGGTAGCTGAGGATTCTCCTGCTCATTTATACATTCAAATAGGTTGCTACTCTCACTCTCAGGTATTTGAGGGAAAGACCAGACAGGCATATTTGAAATAATTGTATCATTTACTGAGCAAAAAAACAAAAACAAAAACAAAAAAAACACAAAAAACAAAAGCAAAAAACAAAAACAAAAAAACAAAAACAAAAAACAAAACAAATAAGAACTATCTCATTAGTTATTTTTATAATCATCTTTAACATAAGTAAGTAAAAATCTTAAGTAATTATGTAGGATAAAATAGACTCCAAGATTAATTCAAAACCATTTCCTGAGTCTGGTGAAAAAGATTTTCCTATTTACACCTCTCTTTGACTGGTTGATACTTTTAAATTCCATGAATTTTAATAAGCCTAGTGGATATTCAGATCATTTGATATACACTAAAATGCTTCTAGGCTCGATTTGATCACTCTCCTTTATTATATTTGTATTGTAAACATCTTTTCACATGCCCGTGATTTCTTCTTACTTCAAATGAACCCTACTCAATATCTCTTCATTAATTATAGCACCTTTCTAACAAATATGGCTACACATCAATATTTTTTCCAAAATTTAGAATATAGAAGTAATGTAATACATTTGAATATGATTTTGCATGCATTGTTCAACAAGGAAATGCTGTTCAGTGGCAGTTAAATAAATATGGTATTATTCTTTATAGTCTAATGAAATTTTTATCTATAGGGTAAATATTATATACAGAATTATCGTTATAACCTTTAAAGTACATGTAACTACTTGAGATGTTCTGAAGTAAAGATGCCCAGGGCTGGAGAGATAGCTGAGACTTAAGAATGTATTTGGATCTTCCAGAGTACCTGAGTTCTTGTCATTAGATTAAGACTAGATTTGGAATTCAAATGATTAAAAATGCTTATAATATAGATGGATACCTACAAAGGTTTTTAATGAAATAACAATTTCTTCACTTGAGATACTAAAAATGGCAACCTTATGGAAGTTAAATGAATAATACTGTAATATGCCTAGATGAAATAACATACATAAGAGTAGACCTTGTTTCTTATAAACAGAAGACTTGGAAGAAACAGGCCAGAGAAAGTGTTTGGTTCAGTCAGACTACCCTGGCTGTACAGGTAATGTCTGTTATATAGGTTCATAAATTTGCAATTTGGTATTGTTTTCAATCTGAGCATTAATTTTTCTTACTTGTAAAATGGGATTACCCAAGTACAATGGGTTTACCCAAGTAGTATTTATCTTAATCAACTTAAAATCTAAAGGGTTCAAATCAATTATCTACATAAAGATCTTAGAACAATGTGACCCATACTAGCTATCTAGTTGCTGTGAATTTTCTAACTTTAAGATCTTCAAAGTCATTGACCTAGTATATGACCTTAGCTGTGGTCTTGAAAGTTGAAAATAAACTGTGTGGATTTGGATTTACAATGGCATTTTTTTTATATGCTTGTTGGCATGTGTATTATATTGGAGTTTTGCTTGTCAGCCTGAAGTGAATAATAATTCAAACTGTAGCTGGAAAATAGTTTAGAATGCCACTCAAATCATAGTATTATGAATTTCTACCTTGGGTTCTACACAGTCTAGATAGCGTATTTAGGTTTTGGCTTTTTATTAGATGTAAAGGGAAATATAACTAGGTTGTTTCTGTGATGTTTACTTTAATCGATTCACCATTGTTAGCTTTGGAATTCCAAGGAAGCTGATAAACCATTTCAGTCCAAAGTATCCATGCATGTCTTCTTGGGCTAATTGAAGAGAGAGAGAGAGAGAGAGAGAGAGAGAGAGAGAGAGAGAGAGAGAGAGACAGAGAGAGAGACAGAGACAGAGACAGAGACACAGAGAGAGATACACACACAGAGAGAGACAGAGAGACAGAGAGACAGAGACAGAGACAGAGACAGAGACTAACACAAAGATAACACAAACTAGGGAGATTCTATTGGTGTTTGTTTGGTTTTGAGACAGGGTCTTCTTATATAGATCATGCTGGCCACCCTCAAAAGCACTGGTGTTACAAATTTGAGGTATGTGGGCTAAGCTAACATAAGGATTGGGGAAAGGGGGGTTCCTCCTTTATTTTCTATCTACTTTCACTCAGTTGTGAAGAATATGAATATGTTCATATATGAGGAAAATGAAATAATATACACAATAGTTATAAGTACAGAGGGGAACTTGTGAATGTGCTTTTCAAACATGATCTAGGCACTACCAGTGCCCAACACCTGTGTCTCTGTTAGAAATACAAAATCTGAAAGATCCATAGGAAAAACTTAGACTCTAGAGTTTGACAGGCAAAACCTACTGCTTAAAGGAAATATACATCACTTTTAGTATTTTAGGGACTCCTATGAGAAAGAAGAATTAGAATCAGCCTCCATGTTTCCGAGCCAGAGGGTGGAATTAAGACTAAAATTCACAGTGCACTCTGTAGGTCTTCTTGTGGTGTTCTTGATCACTCCAGCTTTCTCATCCCCACCTCAATCTTCCACAAGACTCCCTGAGCTTTGCCTATTGTTTTTCTGTGGCTCTCTGCATCTGTCTCCATCAGCTGCTGGATGAAGCCCTTCTGATGACTATTATGCTATGTCTCTGTCTGCAAGTCTAGCAGGGTATCATTAGTAGTGTCAGGTATTGGCTCTTGCCAATGGAATGGGTCTTAGGTTGGGTTAGTCATTGGTTGGCCATTCCCTCATTCTTTGCTGTGTCTTTATCCTTGCACTTCTTGTAGGTAGGACAAGAAGTTTGGGTAGAAGGTTTTGTGGGTGGCTTGGTGTTCCCCTCCCTCCAGTGGAAGTTCTGCCTAACTATAGGAGATGGCCTCTTCAGGATACATATCCCCTGATGCTAAGAGTCATACTTAGGGTCACCTCCAAATACAGCGGGGCATCTCCCCTGTGCCAGAGATGCACCCCCAACATCCCCACTCCTGACATCTTATCTCCTTTCTGTTCTATTCTTCCATGAAGTTCCTTCCCTCTACAGCAAATGTATACTTTATTTGCCCTTTGGAGTGAGATTCAAGCTTCCCTCCCTTGGGTCCTTCTTATTACTTAACTTCTTTGTGTTTGTGGATGGTAGCATAGTTATCCTGTACCTTATTGCTACTATCCACTTATAAGTGAGTACACACCGTGTATGTCTTTCTGGGTTTGGGTTACCTCTCTTGGGATGATATTTTCTAGTTTCATCCATTTGCTTGCAAATTTCATCATGTCTTCCTTGTTAATCACTGAGTAGTATTCCAGTCTGTAAATGTACCAAATTTTCTTCATCCATTTTTCTGTTGAGGGACAACTAGTATGTTTCCTGTTTCTGGCTATTTATAAATAGTGTTCCTATAACCTGGGCCCATGGATTCTCAAAGAAACTGAACCATCAAACCAGAGACCATGCACAGAACAGACCTAGGCACCTTCCACATATGTAGCAGATTTGCAGCTTGGTCTTCATGTGAGTTCCCTAACTATTGGATTAGGACTATCTCTCACTCTGTTGTGGGCATTTATATCCCTTTCCCATAGCTAAGTTGCCTTGTCTGACTTCAGTGTGGGAAGATGCTCTTAGTCCTGCTGTGACTTGATGTACTAAGGGGAATGGGTACCCTGGGTGCCCCCTCTTTTCTGAGAAGAGTGGATTAGTGCCTCCCCTCTGGGGATGGAGTATAAGGGTGAGACTTAGAGAGGAAAGGTAGGGCTGCAATCAGCCTATAAAGTGTCTAAATAAATAAATTATGGTAGGAACTGAAAGAGATCATGATGCAAGTTGCAAACCTATTTATCTTGCAGAGAGAATGAGCATCAACTCATTATTGGTAGGCTCTTTCTGAGAAGTAGCTCCTTTCAAGAGCTGAAGATATACAAAATGAACATGATTACAATGTTCAAGGGGTGAAAATAAGTCAGAATTCTGTGGTAAAGCTATACACATGCAGCTCGACTACATCCTAAAAGATACAGTCTTCCAGCATTGTTTCAGCCACACAAGGATTCTCCTTCAGATTGGCTGAGGGTTAGGGCTGAGTGAGGTCTTCTGAGATGCTAATCACTGTTTCCTAAGCAAATAAAAAGTTGTCATGCAGAGAGGAGTAGACTGAAGACTTCCTAAGCAGAGAACCCTCTATTGAAGTAGGTACCTATGGGGCCTGAGGCTTTCTAACAGCCACATTCTTCATAACTTCTTACAAAAAATATAATCTTCATTTCTTCATAAAACCTGAACTCCTCCTTTCAGCTGATATAGGTGAAGTTACAGCAAGAGCCATGAAATGGGACTTTCTAGTTGCACTGAAAACTCTGTTGAGCACATAACTTTCTTCTGGATTTTCTTATGAGAGGATGCTTTGCTGAAGCAGACACATGAAAGGATGTTTTGTTGAGAACAGAAACATGTTGTTTTTTGGAAGTTGTCTGGTGAAAAGCATGTGAGTTTTGCTGAAGCAGACTCTTAAGAGGATGTGTGATGTTTGGAAAGAGTATAAGTATAGCCAGCAGACAGTGGACTATGCTCTTGCATTGGACTGTTCTGCTCTCTTTGTTAATCTTTGCTTGTCATAACTTTCTAGAGTGAAATACACCAAAGAACTTCTGTGATATCCCTGCTGCTTCTGTGGACTTGCACAGATAGACAGAGTCTTGCAGGCTCTTCTGGATCAAACTGCTACTACTGATTCATGTTTGGTGTTTAGCTAGTAGCTGTACTACCATCAACAAAGATTGGAATCAGCCAAAGAAATATTTCTAAAACAGATCCACAACACCCATTTCCTATTGACCTTTCTTTTATGATATATCTGGTGGATGGCAGACTAGAAATTAAAAAAAAAATTGTAATTAAGGTCAGTTTAGAAATATCTAAACCTATAGATCTAGCTTTATTTTTAAGGGACTGTGGTGGGCGGGTACTTTCTTCTAGGTCATGGGTATGTGCCAGGTATGGAAACCTTCAAGACTCATTGAGAGCACATAGTAGCTATTTCAAGCCTTACAACTGAATTGATATTTCTCTATCTGCAGAAAAAAAAGTGAGGCAAGACTGAAAACGCATGATGTGACTCACATCTGACCTTCAAATCCAGATATACTGACCTTTTCATATTGTATGGTACCAAATGACTATTTTAGCTCTGTAAGGAGACCTCAGTGTAAATATCCACTTGCATTTTTTGATTAATGAAAACTCTATAGAAAAAAAAACACACAGTAGATAGGATCTAGAGTTCTTCTGCAGACATCCAAAATTTGCATTTATTACTGTGTGCATTTGATTATGTTAACCAACTTTCTATGGATTTAGTTAACTTACCTCAAAATGTACATAACGCTATCTGAGTAAATGAAACAATGAGGACTTGATGTTCCTCAATAAGATGGAAGAAAAGGTTTGTTGTTGATATGAGGGAAACAATAGACAGAAGTACCTGGAATCATGCCATGTGGAGAGGGAAGAGATGGGGGATGGGAGAGTCTGAAGCCAGGAGGCCAGGAGAATGGGAAGGAAGAGTGGTGGCCAAGAGGCAACAGGATAAATGTAGACTAAATGGCTGGGCTATTTATGGGTCAAAGAAGCTGCAGGAAAAGAAAGCCCAGTCTAGTCCCTGGGCTGGAGAGTTTTATCTAGGAGTTGGGCTATACAGTCAGGAGGACTCTTAAACAGGTAGGCTGACTGCCAGGAGGGCCCTAAAACAGGTAGACAGGCTGACTATGTCTGTTTTGGTGTGTTGATAGGGACCTCAGATGTTTATCCTGAGCTTGAGCTACCTCAATGCAGAGGGCTTTTAATAATTAATTCTTCAAAATAAGTTGAGAGAAAATGCCACAGAAATATAATTCCCTCTTATCTCCCTAATTTCCTCTCCTCTAATTATTTGCCAGTTTGTTGCTGCTGTTATTGGTGTGGCTTGAAAGTGTATAAGATACACAAGAAAGTAATAATTAGGCTTCTCCTTGAGATTAATATAGTCAGAGTTCAGGGACAATAAAAATTATGACATTGCTTTAAACGAGGCCAAGGCTACCATATACAGCTCACAGGTAGCTTGTGTTCTAGTGTGTACTGTGGTGGTAACTGTTTTCACTGTGAAGGTGTGGTTTCTCGGCATGGAACTCATAGATATAAATTTGCCAAACAATGACCTTTGTCTATTTTGGCTCTGAAAAAGAATTAATAGAATATTGAAACATTTGGCTAAATGCAAAATTGGATTGCTGGAGTTAAACTAACTTAATTATTGGTTGTAGTGACATGATCATTGGGGCCAGAGCTGGCTAGTTGATTGGATGCCTGAATGGCTCATTTCTTTACCATAATGGGCTTTTTAGTTACCTGGAGCAAAGAGGCATAGACATCTTGTTTTCCAACTGATAGAATATTTACGATAAATACCTGTACTGATCTCATAAACTTTGCTGACATATTTCAATGAGTCTGCCAGTAGGCTCATTGCAATCTCACTTAAGTGGTTTATAATTGCATTAGGATTCAGCTTTAGTGACATCAATGAAAACCCTCCCCTATGCTTTAGCAAAACAGTGCCCAATACTACAGGTGCACCAATTAGCAAGGACTAATAACAGCCACCCAACGTTTACTGGGGACTTACATGCTTCGTGTACTTTATCTTATTTAATATTTAATGAAAGAAAGCACATGGAGATGTCATTTGTTACACAGCGCAACAATAGACTTATGAACAGAGTTAGAGGTGGGTGTTTTCCCAGTTGGAAACGGTGCATTAACAGTGCACCTGGGTGATGGTAGCTGAAACATCAACTACGATTATTGTAGAATTCATTTCATCACATGTATGCCTATCGAAGAAAACAACCCTACATACACACTGAACTCACAGAAAGGCTTAGATTTGAAGCCTGATGTCTCTAGCTCACCAGTCAGGGTCCTCAATTCTGTGGTCTTTGTCATTGTCCCTCTCAGTCCCTGTCAAACTTGGCAAGGGCTCATTATTTATGAAGTTTTATCCTTACTCTGGGAACAAAGACAAAGCCTAAGGTTTTACTAGTTTGTTTTGTCGTTGTTTCTATGTTGATCTTTGAAACTGACTTCCACTGTAGAATCCAGACCAGCCTTGAACTTGCATTCCATGGTAGTTTGTGTTAGGATTACTAGCATGTACTACCATGTATAGCAACAATTTAAGAATTATGAAATAAACCAGGTGTGATAGCATATACCCTTGATTCCAGCCCTTAGGAAGCAGAGGTCACTAGATCTCTGTGAGCTCCTGGCCAGTCTAATTTACATTGCAAAGTCTAATCCAGCCCACACAGTAGGACTCTGCATCAAAAAATTAAATTAAATAAAACAAGACCACCCCATAGGGTAGAACCAAGCCAAACAAAACACAGCACAAGGAATTGTCAAGTACACTTGTAGAAATCTGCTTTAATTATATTTATTTCCTTTAGCTATATAGAAATGTACATTTTTTTACACAATGCTAGGACATTATGCTATTTAGAAACATACCTACAGGGTACAATTAAGTTAAACATATCTGTTCTATTTTAATTATAATGAACCACATATATAAAATGGGAATATGTTTATGAGAGATGGAGTAGAAGTTAAAGAAAGTTGAATTTTCAAAGTAAAGATTACAGAAACTATTTTTCTATGTATCAACATCCTGTGTTTCATGTGGCCCATGTTTACCCAGTGCATATCTTAACTTTTTTAAAACTTTTATTGAAAATGGAACTTTTTCCTCACATAATATATCCTGTTATGGGTTTCCCTCCCTTAACATTTAAAAAAAATGCTGCCATAAGGTGTGCTATATTATAAGCATGTAAATGAATAAAACATACATTTTTGAAGTGACAACACTCATACTTTCCCAGAAAGAGCTAGAAACTTCTGTTTGAAACCCCCTATGATAAAGACTCTACAGAAGTGCCAATGTTTATGTCTGTTGAGTACTTTTGGCTACTTTCTTGTATCTGCATATCTGCATAGATGAAAATCGATGGGGTATTATGTATTCCTAGTAAGCGACCTCATAATCTGGTATGTATGAGAAAAAATGTACCTAGGTCAAAAAGAAAGACTAGGTCAGTGGTGCTTGGCCCTGGTATGTATAACAACATAAGAGGAATTGTAAAAGTCCTTTGGAGGCTGGCAGATCCCACTCCAACTAAATAGTAGTCTCTAGGATGAAACTCAGCTAGTATTGTTTCAAACAACTTGCCCAGGAGTTCTGACATACAGCTTGGACTGAAGACCCTAGAGGACATCAATGCAAGTCTGTCACCTTCACAGAATAGCTCTGAATAACATGGCATGACACTGTAGTCTAGCAAACAGAATGGCTGGCTGTGGCCACCCTTGTTTCCAGTCCTGGAGTCTAAAATCTTGCCGTATCCTTTTTAAATATTAACAAGAGAAAGAGATTGGTGAGCATATTCTGCCTGCTGGACCTTCCTGCAGAATCACTCATACTCCCTGCAACTTACTAATCATTGTTCCAGATTTTAATTTGAAAGCTATGACTCATGAATTTCACTATGATCCCAGTACTAAGCATCCAAAATACATAGGATTTTATCTTACCATTCTCACTTAAAAACACTAATTACTCACTTAAAAGTTTGCCGTTATTGTCACACATTGGATGACTTATACAAGAGAATCTCTTATAGTACTGGAGATCAGAAGTTTGAGATCAAGAACTTGTTGTTGAGGGTTAGAGAGATAATTCAGCAGTTAAGAGCACTTGCTACTCTTCCAGAGGACCTGACTTGTGTTCCTAGTACCCATCACTTGGCTCAGAAGCACCTAGATCTCCAGTTATAGAGGATCTAATACTCTCTTCTGGCCTTCACAGGCACCTGCCTGTACATGGAACACATTCATACTGATACACAAACACATACACACATAAAGAAACACACACAAAGACAAAAATAGTGGGGTTTTTGGAAAATAAGATCAGGCCACAGTTAGTTTCCTCTAATTTTAGGAAGGAGCAATCAATTTCAGGTTTGTCCACTTGGATGGGAGACAGCTTTCTCCACTACTGCTTGGCATCACTTTCCCATGTGTGTGTGTTTTTTTTTCTTCATTTGCCATTCCTTCGATAAAGATTATAGTCCTGTTGTCTTGGTATTAGGGCATCGTTTTACCCCAGTACAGTTTCATATAGCTATATGTCTGAAATTCCCATTTCCATATGTATCACAATGCTGAGTTTATTGGTTGGGGAACATAAGAATTTGAGAGGTTTGTTTATTTATTTATTTATTTTATTTATTTATTTATCCATCCATCAACTATGCTTTAAAAAAAGAATTTGAGAGGAGACAAAATTCAACCCACACATACTTAACCGTTAAAATCATTGCAACTAAACAAATTACTAAAGACTGAAACTATTTATATTCAGTGGTCTGCTGAGAGTATGACATGTAGTTGAAAGACAAATTTGATCAAATTAGAGTAAAGGCAACAGTGCATGAGGGTTCATGCCCATAATCCCAACAGTAGGAAACCGGAAACTAGATGGTCACTGTGAAATCAAGGCTTGCTTGAACTAGCTATGGAGACTGTTCAAAATTCAAACGACAAAACAAAAAGAGCCACAAGCAGTCAAAATAAAATGGATCAGGTCTACATTACAAAATAAAGATGACCCTTTCCAAGAAGTGTTTATATCAACCCACATTAGCTCAAGAAATATCCAGAATCAAACCATGAAAGATTTATTAATAAATACTTATATGTAATTCTCTGTGTTCATTGATTTATTATAAAACTTAAAAGAAACATTTCAGAATTATTCTTTTATGGGAAACAGATGATATATATGATATATACATATCATATATATATATACATATGTATGTATTACACACACACACACACACACACACACACAGGTGGATAATCTATACATCAACCATGACATGTAAAAATTTGGCTTCAGAAAATGTTCAAGTTGCAATCTTCATTGAGCATTTTCCTGCACAATAGCACAATTTGACACTATCTACACCATTTAAATGCTAATGACACATTAACTTATAATAAGAATTCAATCCTCAAGAGCATTCATTCTAGATGTTTTTAGGTGTGCCTATCATCAAAGAATTTTCCCAAAGCTTTGGCCATTCAAATTGTATATTTGATCACTAATTCCAAATGCATTATTATAGTACCTATTAAATATGGCAGGTTTCCTTAGTGAGCCCTTGCAGTTTACTCAGAGAAAGTTAAGAGATATATTCTTTCTATTTCAGATAGAAAAACTGGGTTGCCGCTAGCGAAGTCATTGTTCATGATATGCAGTTAGCAAGCAGAATTATTCATTCCATGCACAGTGCTTGTCCTGTTTGTGTGTTTGTCAGCTTTGCTACAGTATACAAATTGGAAAATAGAGTTGTATATGATAGCCTAGAGCAATAGAAAGAGACTGTGAATTTATCATAAGGTTACTTAGGCTGTTTACATTCAGCCTGGCATAGCAAGTGCTTGATATCAAAATAAAAAAAAAATGTATGTATAAAAGAAATTCCCTGTCTCTTTGCAAAGATTTTGGGCTGGTGATATATGTGGCCATATACAGTGGATTTTGGCATGACTTATTTAAAAAGGTCAGAGTAAGATTGAATGTCTGTAATATGACAGCTTTATTCTTGCAATAGTTATAAAAAATTTTACTTTATATTTACTTAAAATAAGCAGTTATGTCTGAGGTGTTTATTTTAAACTTTAAATCCAAAGGGCAAGAAACCATTATTCAGAGATATTTTATGTTAGGGAGTCAGGAAATGGACAGTAAAACACAATGCACATGCTTGTCTATACACGTACACAATCAATTTTGTAGTTATTATTAATCTAGTTCAGTGATGTATGAAATAGAACATATTTCAGACAACAAACCATATTTCTCCATCGATTTGGTTAATGTGACTCTACGCTAAGCATTTTTCTTTTCATTAAGTTTTTAGGCAAATAATGTGTTTTACTATGGCATTTCGTATGTGTGTTATTATATGTTCTAATTTTTCCTCATTCCAAACTGTCTTCCCTACCTCCTTTGCTGGTTTAATTTCTCTCCCCAGATAGAAATTCTCTCCCCATTTCTACTTTCAAACCACATGCATTCTATAACCTCTCCCAATCCATCCTTCCTAAAGCTGCTTCCTTCTTCTCTTAATCTCCTCTTTAATTTTATCTTCATGTACACATAAACACACACATATGTACACATATATAAACATGTATGCATATATGTACATGTTCACATGTGAACACATGTATATGCATATACACATAAATATATGTGTAAGTGCATATATAAATGTACAAATGCACAAGTATATACGCATGTATAAATTCATACATGACTTTAAGATCTACTGGATTCAGTCAGCTCTGC
This sequence comes from Rattus rattus, assembly GCF_011064425.1. NCBI lineage: Eukaryota > Metazoa > Chordata > Mammalia > Rodentia > Muridae > Rattus > Rattus rattus. The sequence continues at coordinate 94,968,798 of NC_046159.1, read as the reverse complement.
TTTTGTGTACCTGTGACCATAGTTAACCATTTAGGATTGGGCATACTATGTGGGAGCTCATTCTTGGAAAGGAAACCAGATCCTCCCTCTCACAGTAGCCATAGAATGTCTGTAGTTCTTCATCTATGGATTTCATCTGACCACACTTACATGTCAAGTCATATTGTAATTATGCAAGCCTTGTCCAGGTAATGATATTGCTAAGAGTTCATGGGTTCATTTTTTTCATCATGTCTGGGGGACACTATCTAGCAAGAGGGATCACAAACCACTGAATCATATAAGCTTTCTGTCTCATATTCCAAGACTTACCCTGGGTCTTAGGAATAGTTGGAGTTTGGTCCTGTCTCTTATTCTCTGCATTTTGAGTAGTTATAGGACTCTTTCAAAGCTCTAGGAACAGAGCATTTTACTTTTATGTATACTCATGTGTAAAATCTTGTGAAGTCATTTCCATGCTGATGGATTTTGTTTCAGAAACCCTTGTCTATGCTGCGATCTTGGAGTGTTTGCCAGTTTTCCTCTGACAAATCCAAATTTTCCATATTACAATGGGTTCTTTAGTAATTTGGAATGAATGTTCGCTAAAATCAAACATGGCTGTCGCTGGTGGAAAATCCTACTCACTGGGTACTAATCTAGTTAATACTTTAAATAGTTTGTACTCCATTAACATTTTCTTGCTATCTTTGCTTTCTCGATGATATAAAACATAACAGGTAACCACAGTAACTGATTATGTGTGAGTCCTCCAAAGCTATATGTGGTCTCATTAAGTGTTCAGTTTCATCAGCAAAGATAGGGCACTGAATTTTCTATCAGTATCTATACAACTATTTACTTTTGTTCTTGTTTGTGAAAGTCCAGTTAAGTATTTAGTAATGAATTTGGATATGCAACTTTCACTCAAATGTACCATGAAAATATATTTTTATTTGTCTCTATGGGCATGATGAGGGAAGACAGAAAGTCAGTAAAAGAGAGAGGGCAAAAAAGAACAGACAGGGAAGACAGAGCCAAAGCACTATCATAGAGCAAAGTTGCAGTATCAGAATAAAGAATAAAGGCATCACTTGTATACCTTAATTAACCCTTGCAATTTCTCTGTGAGTTTGAAACTATTTCAAATGATTGAATAAACACATTTGAAAATTTTAAATTTAGCATTATAACTTAATGTTACTGGACTATTTTTTGCACAAGTTATTTTTTCTATCCAAGTGGCTTATGAGGGAACACAAATAAACATATTAATCTGAGCACAATCATTGAAATCTATATTAGTATTTTAATTTGGGCATGGTCTGTTATCTAGAAGATAGGTGTTGTCCTAAGGAAATTAAAGATCTGATATGATAAGATAGAGGGAAAACAAATCAATAACAGAAACATAGCTGCTAAGGAATGTGAGTACCCATGAGGAATGAGGGGGCATTCGACTAGTGTGGGCTGTTGGTAGGAAAGACATGATTTAATCTACCTCTCTGTCTCTGTCTTTGTCTCTCTTTCTCTGTCTGTGTCTCTGTGACTCTGTGTCTCTCTGTGTCTCTGTGTCTCTGTGTCTCTGTGTCTCTGTGTCTCTGTGTCTGTGTCTGTCTCTCTGTCTCTCTCTGTCTCTGTCTCTGTGTCTGTCTCTCTGTCTCTCTCTGTCTCTGTCTCTGTGTCTGTCTCTCTGTCTCTCTCTGTCTCTGTCTCTGTGTCTGTCTCTCTGTCTCTCTGTCTCTCTGTCTCTGTCTCTGTCTCTCTGTCTCTGTCTCTGTCTGTCTCTCTCTGTCTCTCTGTCTCTGTCTCTGTCTCTGTCTCTGTCTCTCTCTCTCTCTCTCTCTCTCTCTCTCACACACACACACACACACACACACACACACACACACACAATTTCAAGAACAACCAATCATCTACAGATAACATGTATATTGCTCCCTAAAGTTTCTCCCCAGGACCTTGGTAGCAGGAGAATAGCTGTTTTCTCGATATTTTCCTCTTTTTTGAGTAATATTTTTGGAAATTTTAAAAATATTTTGATATATAAATGCATTTGTAGTCTCCTGTCAACTCATGCATTACATATGCAATGTTGCCACAAAACACATGGTTGCTCTACTGAACTGTGTGGCTGCAAATTTGACTCAGTATGTAAAGTATTGGCCAAACAATAGTAAGGACCTGGAACAACAGGATCTCTAGAGCTCATATTAAAAAACAAAAAACAAAAAAACATATAGCAGCACCTATCTGTAACCTCAGCTCCTGCAAGGCAGTGGCATAAAAACCTCAGTCTAGAAAAATCCATAGACTCCAGGTTCAGTGATATATGGTCTCAAAAAACAAGGTGCTGAGTAAGGGAGGAGAGCACTTGACCTTGATCCCTGTTCTCTACGTATGTAGAAATGTGTATGCATACAACAACACCCAAAGTAAAACAAACAAATCACTACTTGACACTCAAAGTATGTTTGATCCACAAATTTTGTAGACTGAGGAAGAAGCCACTGATTCCTCAAAGTCAGACATAGAGAGGGGTCCCTCCACCATGATAAACTCAACAGTCTGCAAGTCCCCAGGGAAAGGAAATGATGGTCATAGGAGAGGCTGGGTGCACTCTGGGGTTTCAAACAAGCCTTTGTCAGAAGAATTTAGACCATGAGGAACTTAGGGACATTCCCTTTGAAATGGTAGCTGCTCTCTTGTAGGTTTAACCCTCTGGCCCCACAGGAATTTGCAATTAGTAGGGCCTGATGGCAAAGAGCATACCCAAGATAGTCAGTCTGGAGGGGCAGGGCCAATGGCCCACTTTAATATCTTTAAAATCCCTGTGTTGACTTCCAGGTCTGAGACTCATCTCATCTCATTGATAGGAGCTGGTTGATTTTACCTCCTAATAAATACTGTTCATCCCATGTTCATTTCTCTGTGTGCCTGATACTTCTCCATTTTCCAAGTTTCTAATCCTCCTGATCCTAACGGTCACTTTCTACTCTTTCTGCTTTTCAGTTTTCAGCCTTTCTCAGATGTCTAGTTTTTTGTTTGTTCCATGGGGGTGACTTTGTCTGATATCCTAGATGACAACTTCTTCCCCAAACTCTACTATCATCCGTAGGAGAAGGAGCTTAGTGTCCAGATTGAAGAAAATGTCACCAGTAGGTCATTTTCTAGAAAATTTTACAAGGTTTGTATCACCAGTAAATCAAGTCTGAAGAGTTTATGGACGGGCTCTCTTTCTACAGCGTTCCTTTGAGGAGACATAGGCATCTAATAGGCTTTTCAGGTTCTCTATGCTTGTATGCTCTGTACTGTTTCACAAGTAATGTGCTGTAATCAGAGAGAGAATCAGATATCCTCAAAGAGGCTTCCACTGAAATGTTGTATATGTTCCCTTTCAAGTCTGACAGTCTTTTTATCCTAGAGTGAATTGTCTCACAAAGCTTGCCTACCCTGAGTTTTACATCATCTCCTGAAAGGCAATCATTCTTACAATAAATAACATGGTATGATTTTTTTTATTTCCTTTAGGATAATGTAAACTGACCTGTTATTTCTATTATATGTGTTTACACTATGATTTAGAGTCGTGTTGGATATGTCAGCATAAATGTTTTCTGTTTCTCCCGTCATACATTCAGAACACCGGGAAATACCCGGAATAGGGGAGTGTTAAATAACCATGAAGCTCTGATTGTGAACTCTAGAAACTGCATTTGCATACCCCAAAGCTTCCTAAGGCCAAAGTGTTGAGAGTGGATGTTAACCAGATCTTATAAGGGAGATATTATTCAAGGCACCTGACACTGAGCATAAAAACTAAAACTTTGATGCAACTCAAGTGCTGACTTTAGCT